>NC_140810.1:17007500-17222500 GCF_050613455.1 Vespa mandarinia
ATAAACTATAAGATGAAGATATTAATAATAGTAATAATAATAATAATAATAATAATAATAATAATAATGATGATGATGATGATGACGATGATGATGATGATGATGATGATGATGATGATAATGATGATGGGGATGACGATATTACCTGTTGAAATAAGCCATTAAATGGAAAGCCGTGTTCATGTGTTTATAAATTCCCTTTCTCTGACGCGGTAGGATGTGGTAAGCTGTGAGCACGTTGTCGATTAATATAGGACCCCAACAAATAGCGAAGAGAACCACAACAGCTACTAACATCTTTACCACCTATAGAACAAATATTACCTAGGCTAAAGGAACAAGTATGATAACTGATTGCATCATTAAGTAATTTTTAATAATTTTTCCAAGAAAATATATTAGAAAATTATAATATAATAAATTATATGATATATATGAAAATATATATTAATATGAAAAAAAATATATATTAATATAAAAAAATATATATAATAATATTAATCGATTATATGTTATTGCACTTGCTATAATTTTAATAAAATTCTTCTGAAAACATATTGATTATATATAGAGAGACATATATATATATATATATATATATATATATATATATATATATCATGTTTTATACATCATATAATATATCTATATAATATATAAAATATATTATAATATATATATTATATAATAATAAATATAATATTATATTATATAAAATATATACATATATGTATATATATATATATATATATAACCAATTATATATTATTCTAGTTGTTATAATTTTAACAAAATAATCCCGTAGAGAAGAAATTGATTAAATATGCAAGAGATACATATACCTGTTTCATAGTTCGAGATTCTTCTTCCGTTTGGCCATTCTCTCGACGTGACCGACGTCCATTTCGCATACTAATTTGTCTCTGTGTCATTGGTATAGATTCTGCGTCTACGTTGTTCGGATTGAGTCTGAAAAAGAAACGTAAAAAAGGAAAGAAGAAAAAAAAGAAAAAGAAAAAAAAAAAAAAAGAGAAAGAGAAAATTTCATCGATAATACACAATGATTAATGATATAATTAATGATAACAAATATGAATCGTTTTATTGCTCGTTTGTACTTCCTTTTTTTTCTGTTTTCTTTTTTTTTTCTTTCTTTCTTTCTTTCTTTCTTTACTTTTCTACAATATTAGTCCATTCATAGAAATTCCGTCAGATTCCGTTCGAAAGCTGAAAATCCAAGAGCTAACTCAGCAACGAAGAAATTGGAAAACGGGTATCTTGTTGCTACTCGCAGAGGCACGTCCGGTTCAGACAAAATAAACATATCTAGTTATCGTAACGAGATCGAGGAAGTGGAAAACGAAATATGTTCGCAGACACTCATACGTTCTTTCATCTACGAAAAATCAACAAAAGATTCTAATCGTCTTAATGCTCTCACTCTCTCTCTCTCTCTATCTCTATCTCTCTTTCTTCAAAAGAAAAAAGAAGAGAGAGATTGAAGGAAAAAAAGAAAAAAAAAAAAGAAAAAAAACAAACAAAAAAGAAGAATAAAAACAAAAGATAAATAAAATTAAAGAAGAAGAAACCAAATGTCCTTTTCATATATATATATATATATATATCCTAAACTTTAGGATACTTTTTGATGCGGTTTTGTTTACTATTTTTTTTTTCTTTCTTTCTTTTTTTCTTTTTTCTTTTTTTTTTTTTTTTTTTGACTCCTCCTTTACTCTCGATTTTTCGCTTTTTAAGAATGACGTTTGTACATTTAGAGAAAAAGAAAAAAAAAAGAAAAGAAAAGGAAAGGCGCGAACTTTTTTGGAATGGTTCCTCGTAAGAATAAGAAAAAAAATAAAAAAAAAGAAGGAAAAGAAAAGAGAGAAGAAAGAAAGGAAAAAAAAGAGAAGAAAAAGAAGTGTATAATTTTTTTTTTTTTTTTTTTTTTTTTTTTTTTGTTAAAATATTATATTTTTGTTAAATTATAATTCGTATCTCTCGACGATAATTTCGAAGATCGAATTATTCGCAATCCTATCGAAAATCGTGCATTTCATTTTTACGAATATAATCGAAAATGTTTGCAAAATTCGAACGTTTCCAACATTTTCTGTAATCACGGATACGACAAAAGTCATTAGCAGTACTTTAGACGTTCCCTTCCTTCTCTTGGTGGTTCAAACGATCGATCAAAACTTTGTTGTACTCACTGTACTTTAGCACTGTATGAGTTTCACCAAAGAAATTCTCGCCTTGACCGATAACCTAATCACATAGGGAATCAAGAAGAGAGAATTCTATTCGATTCGAATCGATTAGGTATTCATTTATCTATTTATCGAACATTTATTCATTGAAATACTTTTCAAGATTGATATTGACAGCTGATAATCAAATTATATATGATACACTAGTTGAAAACTAAATATCATGATTATATATAAAATAAATATATGTATTTATATTTATTTATAAATATATATATATATAATATAATTAAAATATTTAGAATAGAACGTTCAATGGATTATATAAGTCATAATAAAAATTCACGTTACAATTATAATATAAAAATCGATAGTTTTTCTATTATTGAACTTTTCTTAACATTGGAAAATATTCGAGGTGGAAAATCGAAAAGTCATCTTAATACGCGGGCTAAGCGGTTTCATGTTCACTACGACATACATACATATATATATATATATATATATATATATATATATGTATAATATTCATAAGGTAATACATTTTACTGTAAACGGTAGAATATCTGACGAAGAATTGAAGTTACAAAAAAATTTTTCCTACAAAAGTTCTTCGATATAAAGTAACACATTGTGCGGTATAAATAGTTTTTGTGTGAATGGAATGATAAAAGAGATTTCAAGACTATCGTAATTTTTTTAAATGGAACTACATATTCTTAATATCGCGAGAAGATAATTGAGATCAGTAAGAATACAGCGACTTATAATACTATAACCTTGTTGTGAGACCATGAGTATAAAAAAAAAAAAAAAAAAAAAAGAAGAATCCCAAAATTTTATCAATTTACGTAAATAATAATCGATGCAGGAAATAATTATTGGATCATTTTTTTATCGTTGGTACTCGTCAAAAATATGCAAATTTTTTAATTGAACCGTTAAAATGACATTTCTACGTCTCAAAGATACAGAATCTAATTTCGACATGGCAGATATTTTGTTCACGTGCATTGATTTGTTCGCAATTTTTGTGAATTTTTTCTTCACTCCAGAATTCTTTTTTTTTTTCACGTACGGATTACGGTATTATAAATTATCGTTAGATTCGTCTTAATCTCATCTATCATTTCACGTTGATAAAAAAAATAACCGTATTAAAAAAAAAAAAGAAAAAAAAATAAAAAAAATACAAAAAACAAAGAAAACATCTTTTATAACCTTAAACCTTCCCTTCTAACACAAAAATGTAAAAATTATTTATATATCATAATGTAATTCGTTTATGCTAAACAACTTTCGTATAAATATTTTTTTCATAGCTCTGATTATTCTTAAATTATAAGATCGTTAGCATTTAAATATAACACTCTGTACACGTATACTGTACACTTATAAATATCCAAACAAATTTGAAATTATGAAAAAGTTTATTAAAAAAAAATTTTGTACAGTACTGAATCAGCTAGAAAGTCTAAATAAATTAAATGTAATTAAGTAATTTTTTGTTTTCTCTCTCAATCGTAATACTTTTGAATTATGAAAGATCAATACAATTTTTCAAAATTGTATTATTATCGATATTAAAATTGATATACATTTTAACGACTGATTAAGACGTTTCTATTATATTTTATGAATATAATTACACGTATAAAATAAAAATACATTATTTACAAAACAAACTGTCGCGTATTTTAACGTATTGTCAAAAAGAAATATTACGTAACACGATGATTATTTTTTTAAATGAAAATCATATGAAAAGTCAACTAGACACTTTAATACTTAAGATGTCGATCATTTTTCATCATCGGAGATACAATCTTGACTGCGATTGATCGTTAAAAAGAATTATAGGCATTGATTCAAAAAAAAGAAAAAAAAGAAAGGAAAAAAGAAACAGAAAAAAAGGAATAAAAAAAAAATAAAAAAAGAAAGGAAATATTTTTATATGCACTTTGCAGCTGACTCAGTAACATGCGAATTTCTCTCTCTCTCTCTCTCTCTCTCTCTCTCTGAGTGAATAAAGTTTCTTTCTGTAAATCCAACCAGTTGCGAGAATATTTGCTCGCACACATTTACGGACTGGCAGAACTGTATAAGTAAGTACGTAAGTACATTCGATCGGTTGGTTCTCTTTGGCTCAATCTATTTTCGAACGATCCAAGGTACCCTCAGATTTTACATCGAAAGGAAATGAGAAAAAAAAGACGATAAAAAAAAGAACAAAAAAAAACGCACGAAAATAAAAAGGGAAAAACATTAACTATGGCTATTTGCACTTTGAAATATATCTTCCTGTTTATCAAAAAGATTTCCATCATCACCATTGGACTCCATGATTTTTATTGCTTCTATGTTGGTCTCGATTATGTGAGCAATATAAACGAATGGAGCTATTGCTTCGATCGTTTGGGTATCTTCGATTAATGGCAATTTCGTTGCATAACATAACTATGACAAATGGCGGATTTAATCACAGGCGTTAACTCAATATCCCCATCTCCATGTACGATAAAATTCTATATTATTAATTATCACACGATTAATTTAATTTAATATCCGACAAATTATATATAATTTTTATTTCTTATCGTTTGCGGCCGTAATCTAATTTCCTTTTTTTGTCATTCGCGCAAACAGTTTAATTGAAAAAAATATACCTATACTATATATACATACATACATACATACATACACATGGTGATATACAGGTATTTTGGCACCTGAACTTCATCGATTTATCGAATTAATCTTATTTTTGTATCAAGAATGTTTCGAACGGTAAGAGAAATAAATTTCATCACGAATTTGTAATAAGTACATGAGAATATTTACATTGATATATTGCTTATCTATTAGAAACAATTTTACAATTTATTTTTCTATGAAATTTTATTATATTTACAATTATATTAAATTTTATTACATGAAACATAATATAATATTATTTTTTATTATATTATATTTTATAGAGTAGAATATTAATATTATACTACATATTATATTATGTATATGCAATAATAGAATATATATATATATATATAATATATATATATATAATATATATATATACATATATATTATAGAATCAATAAAATAATTAGTATTAATATACACTATAATTATAATATTATAATTATATTGTATAATAATATTAATATATAATAATAAAATAATAATATTTATATATTATGAATACTATAGTATAATATAAATATCATAATATTATATTATATTATCATACTATATTATCATATTCATACGATCATCAAATATTACGGGGGTAGGGAAAAAAGAAAAAGAAAAGAATTACTTACGCGTGTCTCGAAGTCATATGATAACGACGTTTCATAACTCTCCAAATTTCCCAGCAAATTGCAGTATAACAAAAGGCCATTACAGTAAGCGGTAATAGAAGAACAAGTACGAGCATATAAACCTCGTGTGCTCTCCATAAAAATGCTGCATCAGAATCGCGAACACACCAATAAGCTACAACCCTTTGTCCAACTTCTTTGTGCCTCTAAAGATAAAATAGGAATATTTAATTAATAATATAAAGAAATTTTATTATAATTTATTATTATATAAATTCAAATTTTTTTTCTTTTTTCTTTTACTTTTCATTTTTTTTTTTTTTTGTTAGAATTTCTCGATAGTTCGTTCCAATCGACTTTTATTTTCAAAAATAAAAAAAAAAATTCAAAAGGAATGATTAAATAGGAAAACGAAATTTTTTCAAATGTCCTTTCTAATATATATAAAAACTTATATATTTCTTTAGTATTATATATATATATATATGTATATATCAAGCGAAATTTCATGATATATATATGATATATACATATGACATATATATATATATATATATATATATATATATATATTATATATATATATATGTATAATATATATATATATATATATATATATATTTATACGTATATATGTACATACATATAGATACATAGAATTCTCATCCTCAGAAATTGCATCGACAGTTCATCGATCGGCATATCTTTTTCTTTGACATTCGAATAAACGTCAGATCTTCGTGGAGAAACGGAGTGGTAACGGGCACGTCAACGTACGCTCGTAATACCCTTTCCGCTTTTATCTAGCGTAAAACTCAATTTTTTCTCTCTTTGAAGGAAACTCCATTGGGAAAATGGTAGAGAGAAAGAGAGAGAGAGAGTAGGAGCGAGAGAGAGAGAGAGAGAGAGTAGGAGCGAGAGAGAGAGAGAGAGAGAGAGAGAGAGAGAGAGAGAGAGAGAGAGAGATAGTCTCGGACACGTTGTTGTATCATGGAGAAACCAATGGCGAGAATTAAAAAGTGATCTACGACAAACGACGAAACAGAGAGAGAGAGAGAGAGAGAGAGAGAAAGGGAAGGGGGGAGGGAGGGAGTTTGAGAAAGGGTATAAAAATTTATTGCGACCGAAGATAAGATAGCCCGGAGAGAGAGAAAAAAAAAAAGAAGAAAGAAACAGAAAGAAGAATGGGAAAAAAAACAAAAAGAAAAACAAAAAAAGACAGAAAGAACGATAAGAATAAAAATATTCGGATCGTTTGCTGGTGGTTTATAAATTGAAACAAAAATTGCAACTCTGCAACTATCTCCGTTTAACGTGCTAGAAATTGAAATCGAAAACTCTCGTAACTCGACCCTTTTTTTTTCTTTTTTTTTTTATCTATTCTTTTTTTTTTTTTTTTTTTTTTTCTTTTTTTTTTTTTTTTTTTTTTTTATCAATTTGTTGAACCCGCACACATCGTTCTCGGTAAATGCATTATTTCGATGAAAGCGACGAGATTTTAGAAAGATCGCTTTTGCGTTCTGTGGCAGAAAAAAAAAAAGAAAGAAAAAAAGAAGAAAAAAAAAACAGAACGAAGAAAAAGATGGAAGAGAGATAGGATAACGAAAACGAATAGATAGAATTGGAATAATCAAGCATGTATGAATAATTTAAAAGGCTGAAGTTTTGTACATATGTATATATATATATATATATATATATATATATACATATCTATATATATGTGTACATATAATATATTTATGTTAATCTAACCATTTTAAAAAAGAATTTTCAAATAACAATGTTACTGTTCGGTGCATTTTTCATAACTTTTATGATCGACCTATAAAATAAAATATTTTTAACTAATATTGTAATATATTTTTTAATAGTGTAAAATATTTCTAATTAATATTTCGTATCAAGAAAAGGGCAGGAGAAAAGGTCGGGGGGGAGGTTTGGATGGATGGATGGATTCTAAAAGGAAACAATAGTTTTATATATATATATGTATATATATATATTTATATATATAATAAAAAATTATTTTACCTGTGTAAATACCATTGGTATACCTAAAAGAAATGAGGCAGCCCACGTGATTATTACTATTCTCCTTGCCTGGCTTATCGTACAAGTATACTGCGCTCTCATTGGATGAACGATGGCATAATACCTATACAAAAAAATTTATCAGAAAAAAATTTTCATTTATTCTTGATACATCATTTTTTTGATACATTTCTTGATACCATCAATGATTGTGATCACAAAAAAGAAAAAAAGAAAAAAAGAAAAAGAAAAAAAGAAAGAAAGAAAGAAGAAAAAGAACAATACATGGAAAGATTGACATAAAGAAATAATAATGGAGAAAAATTAAAAAGGACACGAAGTATTATGACAAATTTTGATTAATAATAATATTAGATACTCATCAATTAAACTTCAACGTAATACCATTGAAATGTCGTCAGGACAATGTATCCTTTCAATTAGATTATGCATATTCATATAATCATATTAAAGATTAATGCGAAGCAATAAATATTAAAATATATTTAACCATAATAGGTAAAGATACGTACAATTTATATCTATATATATATATATATATATATATATATATATATATATCAATGGGATCTATTCCAGTATGTCTAATATTGCGTAGGATCCTATCTACATAAGTAGATCCATGGAAACGAGAATACACATAGGAAGATAAAGCCGCAGTGTAATAAAGGAGTAGTTCTATCGATTAAACTCATGGTATGTGTTCCATTTATATATTCCTATATTTATCTGTATAAATAGAAACGTTAAAGAAACTCAAGTGTTCGATATACACGAAAATTGTAACGTTCAATGTTTCAACAAACAATTACGAAATCGATTGATTGACTTAACGTCAAATCAATTTTTCTCATTTTATCATGTCAAGCTTTTCAAATCATGGATGTTATTTATTAGAAAAAGAAAAAAAGAAAAAGAAAAAGAATAGAGCAAAAAAAAAAAAAAGGAAAAGAAATAAAAAAAACACGTGTACGCGAATACCACGTAGTAAAATTACATGTATATATATATATATATATATATATATATAACAATTTTTCACTTCTCCTAATTAACTTTTTTTCGACGTATACCAAGCATCCCCCATCACAACCCTCCTCAACTAACCCCAATCCCACTAAACCAACCACGCTACTTCCCGCCCTACTTCCAAACGTAATCTCATGCAATAACTTTTGCTAATTCTCGTCACCCGTTAATCACGATTTGTTGCGTACAATAAATGAGATTCCACAAATACCGTGTGTATGAAATATTATTGTCACACAGTATGTAAATATATATAAAGAGAGAGAGAGATAGAGAGAGAGAGAGTAATTATAGTAAAACGTTTATAATATATCAAATATAATTTCACGAAATTCCTCGTCATCGATGATACGTCAATAAACATTCATTATTACTTATATCATTTACGAATAAATAATATATTTCTAAACGAAAATTAATATTACATATTAATCTAAATAACATCCCATATTACAATAAGTGAATATTACTAGCAAATATTTCTAATGGGAAGGACATTTTATTCGAACGATACCACGCCAATCGTCGACTTTTACGAGAGATCTCAACAAAAAAAAAAAAAAGAAAAAGAGAGAGAGAGAGAGAGAGAGAGAGAGAAAGAAAGAGGGGAGAATATCCTTCGTAGTATAATAACCATGTCGACGAAATCGCCTAATGGGCCGTTGAATCTCGACGGATCATTTGCATGGCATTCCAAAAATACGTCCATTTTCACGACACTCCACGATATTCCTTCTTTTTCTTCTCTAACTTCGTTCTCATTTTCTCTCTCTCTCTCTCTCTCTCTCTCTCTCTCACTCTCTTTTCATTTAAAACGTTCAAAAAAGGGAAAAAGGAAGAAAGGAGAAAAAAGAAAAAGGAAGAAAAGAAAAAAGGAAGCAAAAAAAAGAAAAAAGAGAAGAAAAGAAGAGAAGAGAAAAAAAAAGGGCGAGATACGAAAAAAGTTCAGTTCCTCTCTGATTTTCGGACCGTGATCTTCTTCGCGAGCCGATATTTTCCTCCCCGCCAACCCTTGTCCCTCTCCATCCCTTCCCTTGTCACACTCATCACGTCAAACCCCCTCTCCCCACCCACCCATCCCATCTTTAACTCTCGACTATCAACCGAATACGCTAGCATGAATATAAATTGCTCTGCCACACGGGTTTTCATCGTGACCTCGACATCCGCCAATCAGTCGGCCACATTTTCCACGATATAAAAAGGACAAATGAATCGTTCGACTCGTATTTCTGCGATAAGAAAATTTTTTTGTCGATTTTCGAGAATTTAATTCGAATTTAGAAAGGGAAGGAAAGGGAAGAAAAAGAAGAAGAATGAAGGTGAAAGAAAAAGAAAAGGAAGAGAAAACAAACAAAAAAAGAAAAGAAAAAAAAAAGAAAAAGGAAAAAGAAAGAAAGGAAAATTATCGCGGACAGCAATGAGGGGATAATAATTTTTATTTTGTTATTTATTCCATACCCTCGTTGATATATCAAAAACATGTCCATGGCACACCTATGGTTTTGTTTTTATCTGTTTTTATTTCTTTTTCCTTTTTTTTTTTTGTTTTTTGTTTTTTTTTGTTTTCTTTCTTGTTTTTTTGGTTTTTTCTTTCTTCTTATATTAAGCGTATCATATTTCTATAAATGTCACTGGCAATGTTTTACAGTTTTATTGATACAGTATTATGCTAATGGAGAAAGGATGTACGATGAAAGCTTTTGACAAAAAACCACGTTATTTCTACTGCGAACGGTGTTAAAGTAGAAAATGGAAATATTTTTCTAAAAAGAATTTCAATATATGAAACGTATGGGAAAAACGTAAACGTCGGTACTAAATCAAAGACACTTTATTTCGAAGTAAAAAAACAAGAGAACTGAAGAGACTAAAAAGAGAGAAAGGGAGATAATGGAAGGGATACCTTCTTCGGGTAAATTTTCCAAGAAAATTGTATGAATTTTATTTGACAAAGACGAGAGAAGAATGTTCTTGATTTGAAAATAAATGTGAAGTTTTTTGCAGCTTCTCTGAATTTTAAAAGAATATATCGAAATAATATTTTTTTATTAGAGATCATCGAAATAATGTATATTATTAACTTTCACGTTCAAAATCTTAACGTTCGTTCTTACGTTGAATTAATGATAAACATTAAAGTATTTAATATTTAATAAAAATATTTGACAATTAATTTTATTAAAATATTTAATAATTTTTAATTAAAATATTTAATACGTTAACGTAAACATGAAAAATATTACTTTATAATTATTTCTATATTGAACTAATAACTCTTACATATACTTTATCACTTATATTATATTATTTGTATATTCATAAACAATTAACAACAAGTAAATATTCGTATATCGTAAATTATACAAAAGATTTAAGAAATTAACGTTTAAATCTTACGTCTTACCTTTCAATCGACATGGCTGTGAGTGTGACGACGGAGCAAATGGCCGAAACACTTTGCATGTAATGCACAGATTTACATAGGAAAAGACCCATTGTCCATGTATATGAGAAGAGCTTTGCGATCTGAAACGTTATTGAAGTTAGTTGGATTATTTCATGAACAATTTGTACGATGGATTCAATGATTTCATCATTTCTAACTTTAAATTAATTAAATTAGAAAAAGATCCTTGAAAAAAGAGAAAGAGAGAGAAAGAGAGAGAGAGAAATTTCTTCGATAAAATGCTGTAAAAAGGGAAGCGACTGAAGAGTAAAATGAAATGAATGAAAATAAAGAAAGAGAAAGAGAGAGAGAGAGAGAGAGAGAGAGAGAGAGAGAAGGAAAAGAAGAGATGAAACATGAAATAGGTTACCCCTTATCCCTCTTAGGTCAAATTTAGACTTTATTTAACGTTAAGAAAGATAAGACAGCTCGAATTAAATACGTTTAATCAAGTTGTATTTTCACGAAGAGAAAAGGTAAATTATGAAAGTCGTTAAGGGTATATTTCTTAGAACTCACTAATGAGGACAGTATGACACCTAATCTTGATTTGTAAACTGGGTATAAAGGTTCATCGTTTAAATCTTCGTTCTATAAACTTCGATGGTATATAATGATATCTTTTAACGAATACTATAATTATAATATATACAACTATATAACATAACACCTTTGAATTACGTTCGAGTATCCGTATACCCGAGAGTGTATATTAATTATATTTAATTATGAAAAATTTCTTTGATCATTCATATTTCATGAAACTTAGTGTGAACTTAACGAGAGAATAGAAAATATCTGGCTATTGTCGTTGTCTTTCTTATCGAATAAACGTACTACGAGATTACCGTAGGAGGCTGTAAATGAGATTAGCTATGGGATTAGACCGCGCCTGTAAATAAATACCTTTTGTAAGAAAACAAAAAAAAAAAAAGAAAAAAAGAAAAGAAGAAGGTCAGAAGAGGAAAAAAAAAGGAAAAGAAGAATTATACGTTATAAAAATGATTTAATTTGCGCATGATGATACCTCAACAAATATAACATTTTTATTTCGAAGCTTACACGGTTCTATAATCTTCGTATTTAATTTTTATTTCGATTTAATTTTTATACACGACTATTTTCATATGTCCCTTTAAATATAAGTTTTATACTCAATAAAATATAATTATACTAATTGTATATAATTAAAAAAAAAAAAAAAAAAAAAAAAAAAAAAAACACGAAAAGAAAGAGAAGGAAGTATCGTCGATCTGGAATTAAAAAGAATTGTCGAAAATTCCAAATGGAGAAATCCTTGCTCGTTTAAAGTTAATTAATGCGCGAAATAATCGAGTTAAATGTAAATTAAATCGGCTTATTCTCGAATGCACCGAATCGGTTTCGAAATCGAAACTGTAAAGCCATTTACAGAAGACATTTACATCGTATTACCGAGAAAAAACATGGGATGTTACGCGAGGATATACTTGAACAAGTATTCTCATGTGCACTTTTTGTCACGTGCTTACATAACTTTTCTTTCTTATATAGATAACACTATTGTCTCTCTCTCTCTCTCTCTCTCTCTCTCTCTCTCTCTCTCTTTTCTCATCATTTTACACATAACATAAATATTGATACATATACGCACCAAGATTCTTTTAAATCGAGACACCTAAATAAGTATTTCGAGAAAAAAATTCGATGAAAATTTTCCTTAATATTTTTTTTTTTTCGTATTTTTAAATAGAATACCCATAATTTTTTCTAAGGGCGATTAATTCTATCAAAAAAAGAAAAAAAAATAAACTAGCAACTTTTGTCTGATTAAAGATTTTCTCTTAGAGCCATTATATCCTACAATATTTATCATTATATTCAAAGCAAAATGTTATGGCATACTTGAAAATATAGGATAGGAAACTGACAGGGCACGATGGCATGGAAAGGGATAGGAAAGGGCCGAACGTATCAGGACAGAACAAGAAAAGAACAGAACTGGTTATAACAGGAGAAAGAAACGGGAAAAGGACGAATAAAATTGGAAAAGATAAAGTAGGATTGAATAAGATCTAATAGAATCCAATAGGATCAAATAGGACCAAATAGTATCTGTTATTAAAAAAAAAAAAAAAAAAAGAAAAAAAAAACAAATAAAATAGAAACGTCTTTGTCCTCCTGTCCTTTCCTGTTCCCATTCCGTTCTGTTCCGTTTCGTCTCATCCGTGTCCTGTCCTGTTCCATCCAATCCAGTCTTATCCTGTCGTCTCCCATTCTATATTTTATTATAAAATATAAAGATTGTATAGAAAATCTGTTAAAAAACCATTGCTTATTGTTTATTTTTTTTTTATGCATTAAATAAGATGCCGTCGAAAAAATTAGTCATTCATTTAAAAAAAAAAAAAAAAAATAATAATAATAATAATAATAATAACAAAATACAATCATTTTAGTGAGAAAAAAAGAATTTTGTTTCGAACTTCTTTTTAAAAATACATTGTTTTTGATTTACTGAGGGGTTTCCATTTAAAAAAATTCACACCGTATATATATATATATATATATATATATATATATATATATATATACACAAATATTGTACATACACATACACACACACATTTACACACATATGTTCCCTTTATGTCATAACAAATATTATAACTCGTCGCTACATTGATATAATATTGCATTCGATTCAAAAAATGTATGCTTAATATAACACGTATATATTATACATATGTACGTATATGTATGTATATATCTACGCTAGATATGCCGATTGTACGCAGTACTTGACTTTGGTTTGCCTCTATGTTAAAAATGCTATTTGAATCAAAATATTTCTTGAAATAACTATAACTATAACTATTAAAATTTTAATTGCTATTTTCCTAAATTACAACCTAATTAAATTTGTCCGATGATTACTCTTTTCTCTTCACTTTATATAAACATTTAAAGATTATAATTACATAATTTACAATTATAATAATGAAAATGATATATGACGTTTTATAAAATGTCTTTTTGATCAAGTTCAATTTTACTTTATTATAATATTTGCAAAATTATACTGAAAAAGTTAAAAAAAAAAAACTGATAAAAGAAGAAGACAATATCTTCTCATATCCTACGATGCAATTTTCATTTTCTTGAAGAAAAGTATTATCACTGAAACTCAACACACACATACACACACACACACACACACACATATATATATATATATATATATACACACACAGAGAGAACAACTCAGCAACTATTCCTGTAATTACGCTTGCGATTTTAGAGAAAGACGAAGAGAGAGAACGAGAGAGAGAGAGAGAGAGAGAGAGAGAGAGAGAGAGAGAGACAGAGAGAGAGAGAGAGAGAGACAGAGAGAGAGAGAGAGGAGTAGTATGCAAACGTACGCTTTAAATTAACACTCGAATTTCCAACTAGTTCAAACGATAAATCAATTATTTGTAAATCAGTAAATATGACACTTGATTTGATAACGAGTTTTTACAATAAAAAGGATCTTCCATTCGAGTCTATACGAATCGGTAATAATGAAAACAATGTAAATCGTATGTACATTTATTTTTTAACATATTTCGACATCATTAATTTAAATAATATAAAAAGTGTTTTTTTTTTTATAATTACAAATTGAAAAAAAATTACGTTTACATTTAATACATTGAATTCTTTTAATGTATGCTAATTAAAAATTTTCGAAATACCATACGAAAACAAAATACGTATGCCTTTTAAATATTACCGAGATGACTCGGATTATTTTTCTAATTGTCAGTTCATATAAAAAAAAATTACTGTAAAAGAAGTAAGAAAAATAAAAAGATTGCGTCGTAGTAACATTGAACAATATGACAAAAGATTACAATTATTATAAAGATTATTGTTATAAAAAAAAAAAAAAAAAAGAAAAGAAAAATCAAAAACATTCATACAGTCCTCAATCGTCCTGAATAGTTTTACCCGATGAATGATTCGTATATATCGCTTTAAGAAAAAAAGAAAAAAAAGGAAGCGAAAAAACCGATAAAGAAAAAAGAAAAACAAGAAAATAAAAAACAAATAAAATAAAGAAATACAAACGAACAAAAAATTGTAAATAATAATATCGAAATTAAAATCGTTGTAAAGGAGTTATTGAATAAAAAAAAAAAAAAAAACAAAAAAAAAAACAAAAAAAAAGTAAACAAAAGGAAGAAAAAAAGAAGACAGAAAATAATAGGAAAAAAGAATAATTGCGAACTTTCGCATAACGATTCACCGTGAAATATTCTCCCCCCCCCTTGGGTGGGATGAGGGAGGATAGGGTGGAATGGGGGGAAAGTAGGGAGGGTTATTTAAAAGCAAAAGTTTGAGACTTCAAAAGCATTTAGTCGGAAACGCGTTCGACAAGGCGATATCGCACATACGTAGTCGAGTACGAGCTCAAATGAAATTATGTCTCAACCACGAGGCAAAAGCTGCTACAGGCAGCGGGTTAATGCTCACTCGATGAGAATTTATGAGAGCATACTTGGCGCGCGCGGGCAAATAGAAGCTTGTTTTCGTCGGTCGGCAATGCTTCGAGAGCTTATATTGCCTCTAACTGTACGAGAAAGCTTGCGAAACGATTCACGAAAGCTCTCTCTCTCTCTCTCACACATACACACACACACACACACATAAATCGATCCTGAAGTTCTTTTCATTTCGATCATTATACAGTTAATAATATTTAAACGCCGTGCAATTCATGAAACGATTTATCGTTCGTTGTTCGTCTAATTATCACTCGAAGAAAATTAATAACCGATATGGTTTAACGCGTACGCTTATCGACCATAAATTTATGATAAAAGCTCGAAGATAATGGAACTGCATTACGATACACATACACACACACACACACACACACACGCACGCATGATAACGAGTTTGTATTTACAATGATACGACTAGTCGAACGGGAAGAGTTTTATCGGATTAACCTGGAAAATTCAATATCGCACGTTCAAGGCTTTAAAAATAATTAAAAAAAAAAAAAAAAAAAAAAGAAAAAAAAGAGAAAAAGAGAAAACATCTAAAAATAAAAATTTAAAAGAAACGATTAAAAATTGTAACGAAAAATGATCTCTCTCTCTCTCTCTCTCTCAGTCATTCTGTACCTTCTCATTCTTCTTTATTCAACAAAAAACTAATTTTTCTATATCATATAGCTGATATCGCATAAAAAGTTAACGATGATCTTAAAGAGATTTATCATAGTTCAATAAAGGTCGTATAACGTTATCCGAGTGATCCAGAAGCGTAATTTATGATCTTGCACTTCTTGTACTCGACGTTTATACACTCCTTTGTGCATACATTGCGAATTTAATTTATGACCACTTCAATCGGATAATTTGCGAAATATCGTAAGAAGACATGATTATCATGGACCAGACGTTTTCAACAATATTTTATAAAGATCTATATAACGAATATAATTATTAAGTATGTATATATTATTTATGTAGGATTTTTAAGGATGTTTTCTTTCTTTCCCTTTCTTTTTTCTTTTCCTTTTTTTGCATTAGAAAAAAAAAAATCTAATCAGAATATTTCTTTAACTTTTGCACGTCGAACGAGAAATCGTTCACGGACAATCAACTTCTTCTTTTCGTTTGATTATATTTCTAGGATTAAATGATGTAGAAGGACGAAAAAAGCCATTCACGTTCCTTCGACCAAAAAGATCACGAGGTAGTTTAGGAAAAATTGCTACGAATACGAATTCCACGAGATGCATTGAACCAAAGAAAGATTTTTCCACTATTGTGCAACATGTGTACCGTCCATACCAACGAATTTCTATGACGGAAGATAAATCTCACAAGTGTCTTATAAAACAACATTTTTATAGATCGATACAAACAAGACAATAAATGTTTTATAAAATAAAATAAAAATAACTATTTTCATATAGGATATCAAGATATATATATATATTTGTATTATTTATATATATATATATATATATATATTTACATATCATATAATATATTAAACATATATATATATATATATTAAATAAGTGTGAATATATATATATATATATATATATATATATATCTTTGTCTTTACATCTAGCAAATTTAATTTAAATATCCTTATGAAGAAAAGTAAATATACGGAAATGGACAGTACATAGCTGTCGACTTCGGCAATAAAAACTCTTTCGAAATTGCAAAAATGTTTTAAGAGAAAGAGAGAGAGAGAGAGAGAGAGAAAAGAAGAAGTGCACGTTCATTTTTCGAGATACGAATGTTACAAAGCTCGTATAGATACACAAGCTCACATAGACTACTCATAAACGTCAATAATTTTTTACAACGAGTGATATTAAGGTAGCGTCGGTGACCATGTACCAAACGACAATAAAATTATCTTACCTGTGACAAGAGCCACACCTTCTTTTTGTCTCAAGGCTAATTTACATTTTGCTCTATATTTTATGAATGAAAAATTCATCACGCGTAATCTCATCGACATCAAATAAGTAGTTAAAGCGAGTCACGTGAAATATTTATTCATTCGAAAATTCCTGCCATTTCTTCGTTCAATTTTAACTTAAAAAAGAAAAAAAAAATTATTCCAAAATTTTGTATATAATCGGCTCTGATAAAAAAAAAAAAAAAAAAAAAAAGAAAAAAAAAGAAAAAATTAAAGAGAGAGAGAAAAAAAGAAAAAATGAATTTCTTTCTCCTCTCCAGCCTTTTGTTAACTCTTTGCACCATATATCGCTGAAATAACAATAATATTGTAAACTAGAATTTTCCAAATATCTTTTAATTAATAAAGAAAGAAAAAGAAGAATTAAAAAGAAAAAGAAATAAAAAGAAAATCGGAATAAAGAAGCCTTCTTAACGGATGGTTGAATGTTTTTTCTTTCTTTCTTTCTTTCTTTTTTCTTTTTTCTTTTTTTTTTTTCTTTTTTTTTTTTGTATTTTTTCTTCTCTTTCAGAAAATGTTTTTCAAGGAGCACGCGTACAATCTTCTCGTAATTGGTATTGCACGATGACTTTGCTTGTTTAGATACTAACACACAAATTGCTACTTCACTGACTAAACGTCTAATTACAGGTGTATATATAGACACAACGTTCTTTTGATTATGTGAACTTACTTCTTAATTGGAGACTAATTGTAACAATCAACGAATTTATTTTTTTATAGAGAGAGAGAGAGAGAGAGAGAGAGACAGAAAGAAAGAGAAAGAGAGAGAGAGAGAGACAGAAAGAAAGAGAAAGAGAGAGAGAGAGAGATAAAGAATTAAATTCGATCGTTAATTAATTTAACAATACACAGAGCATGATTATGTTATTTGATTATTGATTAAAACGATATTTTATTATTAATTAAAATAATCGGAGAAGACGCGTCTCGTCGGTACGTCAACTTCAAAGCTCCTCTCATAGAATATTAATGTTACTTCAGCATATATTAAAATCAAACTTGTCGATCTTTTCTTAAGTGCACTTAAAAGGTAGTTTATAGCTTAATCTCTAAAGTATACATGTATATATTATATTATATTTATTTCTTCATCCCCTTAGCTTTTATAAAAAATTTACAAATATATATATATATATATATATATATATATATATATATATATATATGTATATAAACTTGCGTCGAACGATATTTAATGAGATTAAAATAAAAATATTTAATCATCGATCTTAATTAAAAGTCTCTTGTTTTTTTTAATTAATTCATCGATTTGTATCAATTGACGATTAAATTTTTAATTGACTTAATATTAATTAATCAATTAATACGTTTGATTTAATCCTATATCCCATATTAATTCTAAATACTTATTGATAAAAAATGAATCTCTGACTTTCGAATGATTAATATATTTCAAAATTGTAATTTTTAATAAAAATCGAATTGTAAACTTATAAATAGACTTATAAGACGCAAAATGAAGAGAATGGAAGATAAACGCATAAACATGATTCACTGAGAAGAATAGCTGTTCTCTAACGCGACAGATGCTCGAGGCGACGTGTTCGCCTAATAAATTGTCGACTACACGAGAAAAACGTATAACGATCGATCAGGATGTTAACCGATACTCGATATAAATTTTACCTCTCTCCGTAGATCGAAGAATCTAGAATTTTTGCTTGATTTTCTTTCTCTCTCTCTCTCTCTCTCTCTCTCTTTCTCTCTTTCTCTCTTTCTCTCTTTCTCTCTTTCTCTCGAGAGAATGACGCACAAGTCACGTACCATCGAACGCGTATATCGACTGAAAAGGTGACAAATTGCCTAGGATGCGAGAAAAAGTACTCGTAAAATTACGATCGAGTCTAACACTTCTTATAACAATTTTAGAAGTGAACACATCTCTCAAAAAAAAAAAGAAAAGAAAAAAAGAAAAATTGAAAACAAATAAAAGTGAAAACGTGAAAACATAAACAAGACGTTAAATTAAAGAACACAGCGTATGCGCGATAGATCGAAAAGTGCGAAGAAAAAAGAAAGAAAGAGAAAGAGAGAGAGAGAGAGAGAGAGAGAGAGAGATGATTCTCTCAAGATGATCATCTTAGAGATGATCTCAAACGCATATTGCGACGAATGAAGATCGAAGATATGAAAGAAAAAAAAAAAATGTAAAAAGAAATCATCAAAAGAAAAAAAATTGCAACAGAGAGAAACAAAATATAAGAATAAGAAAAAGGGACGTACGATTTACAGATTGAAAAGTGTTGGAAGAGAAAAAGATAGAAGGATAGAGATGGGTTTGAATAATTTTAAGGAGATCACGTATCAGCAACGTCTCCTGAAAGTACTCGAAGCGATTGCACGGAAAAACGGCAGCAGGTGCACTTATGCACGAACTTCCTGCTCGTACTTTCTCTCTCTCCCTCTCTCTCTCTCTCTCTTTCTCTATCTATCTATCTATCTTTCTCTCGTGTTTCGCTCGGATCGTCAACGTCCATCGATCTTCCCCTCCAACTTGTAAATGATGTCTATAAAGAGCAATACATGTCGTGTGTAGAACATGTACACACAATACATACGTACGACACAGTAGCTGAGAACTATTTCTTATGTATACACATAGGAAGCAAAAATATGTCAAGGATTGTCTTAGAATGCACATTCTTTAAACAAAATAACAATCATTAATTATTATAATAAAATTATATCTACGTATATATTATGATACAATTTCAAAAATTTCACGTATATATGAATTTTTTTCTTATATTTTGTACTTTTAAAAATGTATGAAAAAATTTTTAAGAAGATCAATGTCATTGGTATGTTTTATAAATATTTATTGATCTAATGAAAAAAAAAAGAAAAAGAAAAAGAAAACAAGAAAGAAAGAAAGAAGTAAGTAAATAAATAAATAAGAAAAAAGAAAAAGCTTTAGAGGGAAAGAAAAAAAAATGTTAGTATTAAATCGATTAGTAAATATTTATTTATTGAATTTTCATAGAAAAGTTATTGTTATTTATTGGAATATAAAATATTGATAACAATGTCGGAATATATTTTCAATACTTTTATAATTTATCTTATATATATTTTTATAAAAAATGTTTACGATGTTATTTTATCGATCGATCTAATGTAAATAATTTACAATTCGTTCGTTTAAAATATAAAATAATTAATATCAAGAATTTGATCAAACATTTATCATACTCTAAAATATATTTTTTTTTCTTTCAAGTTTCGAAAATTTTTGACGTATTCAACAACGAATAAATGGATAGAAAATTATATTTTATTCTTTTTTCTCTCTCTCTCTCTCTCTCTCTCTCTCTCTTTCGTTCGATAATTCAACAATTATGAGAAAAAGTAACTTAAACATGCCGAACGTACGAAACTCGATGAACATATTGTTCCACGTACATATATTGACGTATGAATTTCATTAATAAAATAGAAATTTCATGATAAGCAATTTATATTCAACAAACCGCAAGAGATTTGATTGTGAATGTCAGAAAAAGAGAGGATAAAATGGACGGAGGAGAACACGATGGGATATTAAAAATGATGACGAGACTGTCACAGCAAGATGTACCTCCTTATGCATGCAACATCCGATTCATTCTGTGTACTTTACATATATATCTATATCTATATCTATATCTATATGTGTATATATATATATATGTACCCAAATCCCTCATGTAATAGCTTTTCTATTCGTTGTTTTTTCTTGACCAATAGCTAAAAAAAATGTGTTTTTATTTTTGAAACGAAAAATCAGTCATTCGTAGAACTAACAATGAGTTTCGATAGGTCAATCGATAACATATGAACTTTTTAAAGATATTTTTCGTAAGCATTACTCTTAAAGGGAAACCTGAAGAATTCGACAGATGGGATTCCTTTGAATAATATAGGAACCTTTCCAATGAGCTTCATATGCATGAGATGCTTGACTCTAGGAAAGTTTGATTGTCTTCTCGCTCCTGTTTACCACCATCTCTTCTATCTTTTATACTAACCCATCATTAATGTGGAAATCAATCATTCTAACAAGTATCCGAAGTAACTTAAAGACAGGGATGAATAGATTATCACGTCAATTTATATTTCTAAAGAGAGAGAGAGAGAGAGAGACAAAGATAAATAGAGAAAAAAAGAAAACATCTTATTGGAGAAAATCATCAAATTGTCCTCACTCTCTCTCTCTCTCTCTCTCTTTCTCTCTCTCTCTCTCTCTCTTTCTCTCTCTCTCTCTCTCTCTTTCTCTCTCTCTCTTTCTCTACTTTTATATTTTTCATCTTCTTCCGAAGATCTTTGCCAATGAATGCAAAGATTCTTCGAAAGTGATTTAAATTCTTGTAACTTTGAAAATGAAGAACTTTCTACGATTCTTATCAAATACTAATTTTCGCTGAGTAATTTAATAATATTTCAAACTAAAGTAAGATAAAGACAATAAATTATTCAGAATACTTAGTGAAATTATATGGTGAAAGATTTGTTATTGTGTTCGTCACGATTCGAACACTCGAATGAACGAATATTCGAACTGGAAACGTTCCAAGAAATGTTTTCCGAAGACAAAGATATTGTATAAGTGATATTTTTAGTCGTTGACATGAATTTTCTGATCGTTCTGAATTAATGGCGTTCATTCTTTTTCTTCTTCGAAAAATTTCTTTCGACTCGATAAATGTCAAGAGACTGATGTTTTCTCAAAAATAAGTATGTGTGCGTGTGTGTGTATATATATATATATATTTTTTTTTTCTTCAAAGATCTCTTTTTCTTTTGTTTTTTTCTTCTTGTTTTTTTTTTAAATTCTATTTTTAAATATCCCACATGAATATTTTCGGTCGATAGCTTTGAAATTCGATTGAAAAGTTATTCACCGTTTGTATTATCAAATTTAACAAATAAAATCATAAAAAGATTCGTATCGATATTCACAGACAATTTTTATGACATTAACATGAAAATAAAGAGATACGATTGTTGATAAAAATATTGATTGGCATTATTATTTCACTGAGTTTATTACTATTAATTTCTATTACAAGTAACTACATTCGATTATTATCATTATATTATATCGATGTACGGCTCGTTTTTAAAATGAATAAAATTTATTTAAATATCGATAACAGAGAAAAGCAGAAAAAGAAAGCGTAGAAATGAATTGTCAGATATTATAAAAGATATGTATGTTGGTGTATTATTCGATTAATTGAACTTTTCTTTGAGCGACGAAAAAGAAAAAAAAAAAGAAATAAAGTAGCATTTGTTTACGTGAACTCGATATTATTATACTTACAAAAATTGGATACTCTTTTCAATGGAATGTCCTATCGAATGTAAAAGAGAAGTGAGAGCAAAGGGATATCGGATCTTCGATCATAAAAAGGATTCTTCGTATCATAAAATCCGAGAAAAATTTTGTTATTCAGGTTAAAGATGTAGGTCATTTTCAGATGCGATCGATCTTCCGCAGATTACCCTTTTATTCTTTTATACATTTTTTCCTCGTTTTATTATCACGCAAATCTTTGCTATAGATCGAAGGAAATTTTTCAATTCGTCCCTGTCTTCAAGTATGAACGTATAATACCTTTCAAAATGTCCATATAATTTTATATATTTAATTAACTAATAAAAAGAAAAGAGAGAGAGATAAGAGAAAGAAGAGACAAAACGAGTAGAAATTATACGAGTCGAATTTTTCGCAATGAAAATAAATCGAACCATATTTGATCAAATTCAAAATACATATTCGCGAATGAAGAACTAAAAAAAAAAAAAGAAAAAAACTAAATAAATAAATAAAGAAAGAAAATGACATAGCAATAAACAAAATTAATCATTGTCGTGAATATTTGAAAGATATTTTGTAAAAAGGTATGATTAAGAAAAGGATATAAAAAAGCAAAAAAGAAAAGAGAAAAAAAATCGATTTTTAATATCATACGTACATAAAAGCAACCATCACAATGATGATTATATTCACTTAAAGCGAAAAGCTCAATCGATTTGTCAATATAGTGAGCGACACGTACTTAGGATTATCAAGGAACGAAAGGAAAAAGTGCATATCCTGTTTTGCGATGCTTCAAGAGCCACTTCAAATCGGCTCGTCTCTTTTTACAATGAATAGAGATATACGTAAGTACATATATGTATATACAAGATTCCCATCGATGGATGTTCGAGCAAATATCTTGTGACTGGTTGATGTTACAAGAAAATTTAATCAGAAAAATTTCCAGGACTTTGAATAAGTTACACAGAGTTCATGTAAAAAAGTTTACTCCTTTTTTTTATTTATTTATTTATTTCTTCTTTTTTTTTTTTTTTTACTCCTGACCTTATCAAATTATGAAGGAGACGACATTAGTTTCTTTTTCATCGATATCTATAATATTTTTTATATATTTGTATAGATCATTTGCAATTGAAAAAAAAAAAATATATATATATATATGTATATGTATATATAAATGTACATATAAAGAATGAAAAATTACTTTTTCTTTTTTTTTTTTGTTTTCAATGCAGATTCGCGCAGTTAATCATTAATTGTAATAAGTATGTTGAGCACGTTATAATTCATATTCATTAATCGATAATATCGTCTAATACATTAGCATATTTCTACAATGACGTAAATTATACAATTTATTGATATGTTTATTTAAGCTTTTTATGTATACGTCATTCTGTTTCTACGGTTAATGAGAAAAAAAACAAAAAAAAAACAAAAATAAACCAGAAAAAGAAAAATAAAACGATAAGAGACTCGTTTTTCAAATATTTGTCACTTAGCCAAAGTCATTTTTCAAATCAACGATGGAAAAAATTTATTCGCGTATTTTACCGAGCAACCTACAATTCTTATTTCTCTCTTGGTTTTTTTTCTTTTTTTTTTTTTTTTTAATGACGTAAATCCTCTGATTATTAAAATTACAATTTACTGACATTCTAACAAAAAATAATAAAAAAATAATTCGAGTACAGTTGCATCGATATTATATTATAGAGATTAAATTTTCTTCTCATCATCCTTAAATTTATTTTTTTTTGCTTTGTTTTTCTTTACTTTGCTCGTGACACCCTCTGAGAATCATGCGCCATCTCACTATGATTAATTCGGATAAGATGATAATCTTGTGCATGGTGAAGGCAATTTTCTTTTTTCCTGTTTTTCTTTTTTCCTTTTTTATCTTTTATTTTATTTTAAGAATGATCTACGACTATAGATGACTAATATCACATTTATCTATATCTGCAAATATATTTTTCTCCGATGGACATCGATTAGGTTTACAATGAAATAGAATTTTTTCTTTTTTTTTTTTTTTATTTTTTCTTTTAAAGAAAAGTAAGCCATCACACTATGACTTATCCCATAGAAGGAGGAATTTCTATCTGACGAAGAAAGTACAATGAAAAACTCCCCTTTTCATATCAGCGTGATACAACGAAGAGGATAAAAAGTGTATCTACAAGAGGGGGAAGAGGTGGTGGGAGGAGGCGGGGGGGGGAGAGAAAAAAGAAAAAAAAAAGATTACCTTTCAAAAATGTCACCCCATAAACATTTTCGCATTCGTAACGATTCAAAACGACTTTTGAGTTTTATTCGAATCTTGAGATTAATTTTTCGCAACCAATCTCCATTGATAATATTAATTAAGAAATAAAGTCTCGATGAGACGTCGAATTTAATATGTATGAACTTGTTACGAACGAGAGGAACAATAAATTTCTTTTATTGATTATGAGATTTTAGGTAGAAAATTTACGATGAAAAAAAAAGAAAAAAAAGAAGAAGTAAACGAAGGAAAAGAAAGATCATTTGAATTTCCGAAGATAAAGCCGATGAAATAATAATAAAAAAAAAAAATAAACAAATATAACGACAAATTCGTTCTCGATGAATTAATTCAATTCCGTATATCTATCGAAAGGGAGATGCAACAGGTAGAAGAAACATGATCTATGTTAACTTAATACACAGTATGAGGCAAAACGTAATTACGTTTCTATTAGGAAAAGCAAGCATAAAACGGGAAAACAATTTCGATATCTCAACGCACCAAATGTGTGTATCGAAGCAAATGAGAAATTTTATATGCGATTAAATCTCAAATATTATATACATACGTACGAAATTGGTAATTGTTTGACAATGCAATTTGGAATTTCACAATTAGTTCGAAAATCAATTGAGAATATGTGCGTGTGAGTGAAACGGAAGATAGTCAAACCATGGGAATTCGAGCTATCGCGAAGATCATTGATTAATCTTAACGAGATTATCCAATTAGACGTTGAATGTACCATATAGCGCGTGCTATGTACTATCGCTATACTTTTAATCAAATCTATCTATATATATATATATATATATATATATATATATATATATATCCATGTATGTACGTGACATTTGATTCAAATGTTGTATACGAGATCTATAGATCTACTCTCTCTCTCTCTCTCTTTCTCATAGACCCACCCAGATAGAAACACAAGAGCAACTTAAAGTAGAAACTCATTGACGAAATGCATACCATTATATAATTTCATATGACATTCATAAACTCTATAATGATATTTTATAATAGAACTCTTGGAACTATTTCATGACGTAAACTTTTGGAAAATCTATTTAAAATGCTTTTCCCACAGTCCTTGCTCTTTCTCCTACTACGTGATTGTGTTTCGTATTCTGTAATTTGTCTTCTATAAGTTCGTGATTCGTGATTTCTAAATTGTGAATTACAAATTGAATCGTTTTATTACGATAAAGTGATGTAACTCCATTATTTGAAAAAAAAAAAAAGAAAAGAAAAGAAAAGAAAAGAAAAGAAGAAGGAAGAGAAGAAAAAACAAGTTAAAAATTAATTTGTTTATCATTTAATGTGAACTTTTTACTTACGAGCAATTTACAAGGTAGATTTAAAAATATCCTTATATGTGTATCTTGGTTAATGTAAGTTTAAATGAAATTGCAATATCATTTGTTATGATAGTAGTGGAGATCCACTTTTCTCAAAGTCTAATTAAAAAATAATAAATTTGATTTATACGAAATGAGAAACGTGAGGATTTCGTTTAAGGAAAGCTCTACGAAATGCAGTTCTATAAGAAGGCAAAGAGCATTGATGGGAAGAAAAAAAAAAAAAAAGAAAAAAAAGAAAGGTAAATTGGACTTTCAAATATGTTGAATGAGGTATTCAACAAAATAATAGATCGTATACTATTTTGTATAAAACGTATCAATGAAAAAACAAAAAAAAAAAAAAAAGAAAAAAGAAAGAAAAAGAAGGCGAAAATTTAAACGAAGATAGAGTCAGAGATGGATATAGTAATAGAGACAGTAGCAGAGAAAAAAATAGAGAGAGAGAGAGAGAGAGAGAGAGAGAGAGAGAAAATGAGAGAGAGAAAAAGAGAGAGAAAGAGTGATAGGAAAAGAAAAGTAAAAGCAAACATTATTAGAAACATGGATGAAAATTAATTGAATCAATAAATATGGTCGCAATTGAAGAAAATTACATTAACGAGCATTACTCTTTTACCACTGACGGAATTACTTATCGTTCAACACCAAACGACACATTTCGCATCGTACGAGTTTCTCGATGATTCGTCGACTAACAAAGTGTACGGCCAATCATTCAATAAAACATAACGCGAAGGATCGCTTACGTGAACAGTGGTGCTCAAATTTTAACCTTTTATATATGACATTTTTTTCTCCTAATATTTTGTTATATACGTTTGTTATATATATCGTCAAGAAAAATAAAAAAAAAAAAAAGAAAGACAAGAAAAAATAACATACAAAGATATCTTTAAAACAAAATAATAATAATAATAATAATAATAATAATAATAATAATAATAATAATAATAATAATAATAAATATTATTATTATTATATGCAATGGTATATATTTCTGACGTGATCTAATTTTAAATATAGGAAATCTTTTTTTTTTTTGAGAAAGAGAAAGAAAAAGAAAAAGAAAGGAAAGGAGAAGGAGGGAGAGAGGGAAGGAGGGAGAGATCGCGTTACACGGTTTATAACTCTGTCAATGAGAAATACAAGAAGAGACATACGAAGGGAGAGGCGAATAATTGAAATTCCGTCACCACCGCAATGTAACGTACGATGCCTTCGAGGGATGAATTAATGATCCTCAAAAGAGACATCCCGTTTTCTTCGACTTTTGATTCAATATTTTCATAGTTTTCTCTCTTTAATATCTCCTCGTAATAATATTTATACGAAATATTCATTGAACAAGATGAAATTTTTCTTTCTTTTTTTTTTTTTTTTTTTTCATTCTGCCGACAATGTTCCATTGTAATTGATATGCGATATCGAACGACAAAAAAAAAAAGAGAGAAAAAGAAAAAGGAAAAAAAAAAGAAAAGAAATAATATTTACAAGTGATTTTTTCCATCAACGAAAAAAACATAAACAAAAAATTATATATATATATATATATATATATATATATATATTTCCAGCTGAAAAGATATGACGCCTCGTATAGAATCCGTTTATAACATTTTCAAGGATACTCGATTATCAAATTGTCAAGGATATGTGCAAAAAGCATAAAAAACAAAAAAAAAAAGTCAATCGATATTTTCCATTGGAAACTTATCTATTAACTCGTCTTTAAAACTGGGTTAAAATTTTCATTTACAAATGATAGATAAGTTAATCGAAATATATTGAGGATCTATCAATGATATCGTACCATTCAATGAAGCGCTCCTTAATCTCCTTTCTATTCGTTCTAAAATCATGCGATTCAAGCCTTTGATAATTTCGTTCAATGAAGAACACGAAATGAGAAAATTCACGTTGCCTCGGCAAAGGATTTACAGCGGAATTGTCGAAAGCTAATGCGATATGAAATGGTGATGCGGAACGGAATAGAGAGGGTATTAGATAGGGACAGAGAAAGAGAAAGAGAAAGAGAAAGAGAAAGAGAGAGAGTGAGAGAGAGAGAGAGAGAGAAAGAGAGAGAGATCCATGAGAACGGTTGATGTATAAGTTCCTTCGCTTCCTTTACATAAATCAAATGACACCCCTTTTACGGAAACGTAATTCACCGTCTTGTCTACGTTCTTGACACCCTCTAAGTACTTACTCGAGAAAAAAAAAGAAAAAAGAAAATAATAATAGTAGCATCGAATTGACTTATTTCAAAAGCTCCGTTCCGTCGAAAAGATTTAAACGATAATCCTTAAACCCCAGAATAATGAGAAACGATGAGACATCCTTAATTGATTGCTTATTACGATAAAATATCTATTTAAATTAACATATTTATTATCGATCGAATAACAAAGATTACCTTCGAAATAATGCCAAATCACGTTCTCTCATGTTCTCTTTTTTTTTTTTTTCTTTTTTCCTTTCCATTTTATTTTTCTTCTTATTCCTTTCCTCATTCTTATTCCCATCTTCTTAAACGAATAACCATTCTTTCAACCTTCTTTCGCAAATATTTCACGTTACTTTAAAAGTTTAACGTTGTACACAAGTCGACAAAGAAGAAGAAAAAGTAGAAGTAGAAGAAGATTGTTCCACGACTGACAAGAATGGCAATAAAATAAAAAAACTTATGACGTTTTCTTCGTTAAACGAAAATCTTTATAAGATTGAAAGAAACTAAAAGAAAAAAATCTTTTTGAAAAAAATGTCACGTACATTATGATCTACAATGTAAAGTAAATGTAAATACCTAAATATATAAAATGTCTCAGGGAAATTGATTGAATTGTTGAAATTAGAAATGTTAAAAAAAAAAAAAAAAAAAGAAAAAAAAAACAAAATTATATTTTATAATATCTAAATTTATTCGTATTAATTTATTCAATAAAAATAAACATATTTCAAATTTATTACTTAAAGCTATATCTCAGCATAAATATTTCCTACAATCTCTTAATGACATTTTGTATGGTTTAACATTTCAACAAGAATGTTGATGATTTTCTCTCGGAATTTGTCTTCCTGTTCTTAGATCGTAACAAAGTGCATGACTGCGATGCATCTTGCTATTAAGATGCACTAATGTAAATAAAAAAAAAAAAAAAGGAAAAAAAATTACACGTCGATAGATCAGAAGAGAAAATCACTATGAGATTGCAGAAATGTATTCGTTATTCGAAGGATTTAGCTCATTTGCTAAATGTCACATTCAAGAAATAAATTTGAAATATTTTGATTTCAAATGACATATTATCTGATATTAAATTTCATAAATAAATTTATTATCCTATATTATCTTCTTACAAGTATTTATATTCCAAAATTTGTCGTTTCTCTCGAGACACCCTATGTATACACTTGTCCCATATTTCAATACAATTTATGCAACTTCTTTTTTTCAAGATGTAATATTCACTTTAAGAATATATATATATAAGCATAAAGAAAACAGAAATAGTCACAAATTTTTTTGAATTATCCTCGTGCATATGTATAATATATATCTACAAATATATATCCATACATACATACATACATAGATACATAAGTATGTTCATTAGTTTATATATATATATATATATATGTTTGTGTGTACAAAAAAAATGTGTTTTTTGTACATATTAAGTTAACACTTTCTTCAACTAACTTCATTCAACTTCATTAAACACATTCAACGAAGAAGAACTATATCCTATCAAGAGATACAGAATTGCTATTTCATTGGAACTCAGACGTGAGCATAAAAAAAATTTGAACTGAAAAAAGTCACAATACTGAAGCAGATACACGGATAAAGAAAGTTACACGGAAAAAGAGAAAAAAATTACGAAATTGCCAAGACATGTAACGTCGACAAAAACGAAATAATTCATAGGTGTTACAAGTAAAATCGATTCTTCAATGTACAAATAACTTTTTATAACTTGACAGAGTTCGATTTTATTTTCATTCGCGACTCTAAATATCTAAACAATACTTAGTAATCAAAAAAGAAAAAAAAAAAAGGAAAAAAAATTCGTTTAAGCAATTTTCACATCGAAGGAAATCAATAAAAATTTCTTTTTAATTTTTATAATCACCACTCTAGATATCATTATATTTATTATTTAACATTCTCAATATTATTCTCATTCGTAACTAACTGAACAATAACAAAAAAAAAAAAAAAAAAAAAAAAAAAAAAAAAAAAAAATTATTTAATTCATTATTAAAAATACAATGGATCGTTTAAAACGAATTTGTATATTTTTAAATGAAAGAAAAGTTCAAAAAATTTTCTCTTTGTTTAAACCCGTATGAAATTTAGAGATTTAATATTTTCACGAAAAGTACCAGCTCACGTGAGGTGATCTTTCAGTATAATTAAAACTCATAACAACGTCCTTTGGCATCGGATCGCACCAGTGCGTCCTGTCAAATTTAATAACGTACTCATGGTGTCAAGTGTCAAACATTCACGGGAATTCTCGTGCTAGGTAAATGGTACTTACCTGCGAAATTAGATCATGAACGAAAATCTTTTGAAAATTAAAACTTTATTAACAATATATTGATTATCAGTAATCTTCCTGTCTCTCTCTCTCTCTCTCTCTCTCTCTCTCACTCTTTTTCTGTGTAGATTATTAAGAATTATAAAATAAAAATAATCCAATTATTTTTTTTATTTTTTTTCTTTATAAAGAAATGATTTTATAAACGAAAATACAATATTATATTATCTTAAGATTACCTTCACAGGTATACAGAAGATGATCAATAATAGATCAGCCGTAGCCAAACCACCGAGAAAAACATTTGTAGGGGTTGCAGGTAATGGTCTTAGTCTTGGACAAAGGGTTGAGGCAATAATGACCACATTTCCTGAAAAAAAGAAAAACAAAATTATTTTATTGCCGATTATGAGCTTTAAATATTATTATACGAGCGTCTGTTTCATTAATATTTACAAGAGAAATTTATCTTGGCGAATATGAATTAATATGAAATGGCAACTTTAATATCTCACATTTAAATCACTAAAGTTATAGTTACTACCAATGCTATTACTTCTACGTTGTAGCAAGTTCAATGAAAATAATGATACAGCATAGAAACGTTATCGAAACAACGTGTACGAAATACCGAAGTTCATTATCAACGTCTCATTTACTATGAAATTCACGTAATAATATATATCATTGGGATATAATAATTATTTATGATCTAATAATTTTATTATCAAAAAATTAACTTCGATAATGGTATTAATCATTTGTATGATTAATCTTAATTAACGATACTTATCGAGACTCTATTTAAAATCTGATTAAACGAAATTATCTAATAACTATGATATATATATACGTTTCGAACGAAATTCAATATTTATTAAGTGAAAATGAATAAGCGAAATTTTTCTTATCTTCGTTCTTATTAATTTATTATAAATTTTCTCATTAATTATGATAGAACGAGAATGTACTCGACTTATATGATTTGTCGTTAATTAATTCAAGAAAGTTTATCTTACATTTGGAAAATTTGTAAGATTGAAAATTATATTAAAATTTTTCTCTCTTCTCACATAATTTATTATCTTTTTCTTTTTCTTTTTCCTCTTCTTTTACCCTTTGTTTCTCTAATAATAAGAGATACAAAATTACTTTTTTATTTAATCTTAATCTCCGAAGTAATGAATATTTTAATTGAAATTTCCAATGGGACTTGTTAATAATTTGATTTTAATTAACACTCACCTATTAATCCAAGGAAAAAGGTTGACGAATAGACAACGAGAACAGGAGCCAATTCCTTCCATCTGAATTTGCTGAAGGACTCATTCCAATCATAATCGGGAAACTTGATCGTACCATTTGTCACATTGAACGTCATTGCGATTAATTTTCACTATTCGCGACACTTTGGAAATAAATTAGATCGACCAACGAAATAATTGTTTTCTATTTTTTTTTGTCTAACATTCCCGATTATTTAAACACAAAGATCAAAATCACCGAACAAAAAGTTTTTCTCGTTGTTTCGACATCGTTTCATTTAATGTACGATAGTTATAATGTATCTTATAGAAAATTCTTCGATGTATTTAAAAAAAAAAAAAAAAAAAAAATAATATTTTAATCCACGATCCACGACACGCATCGATGCATTTTCAATTATTAGATTAAAAAATATCTCTATGATAAAGAATATTTATTATGGATTAATTTTCTATGATCTTATTTTTTCGCGAAAAAAAATTTATACAACATGGTACTTATACTATACAAATCGCACTTATTTCGTATTATTAAATGAAACTTCTATTACAAGTTTGATTTATATTAACGCAAAATTTACATTACAATTGTAAATTATAATATAAATCGTTTTACAACTTACATATATATATATATATATATATATATATATATTAAAATAACTATATTATATTAAGTATAACATATACTAAGTACATCGAGTGTGTATAAAAAAATTAATTTTTTTCGTAACGAAACTGAAATGAAACTTCAAGAATACGCATATACACGTATTTATGTATACAAGTATATGACTTGAAAATTACATCACGTTAGAGTCAAAAGAAGAAAGAAAATAACATAAAAAAAAAAAAAAAGGAAAAAGTAATGACGAGGCGACTCGCGCATCGACTATAACTACGTCTCTGGTCGCGACATTCTTGAAGTAAGAATGAAAAAGGGTAAGAGGAAAGAAAAATGAAAAAGAAAAAAGAAAAAAAAAAGAAACAAGTTAAATAGAAAGAAAAATACGAAAAGCATAAATACAAAAAAAAAACCGTGATAATAGAAGAGTGGCCGTACTTGAAACAAGAAAACAGAGTACAGAACATCAATGAGAGATTTCGGCTTTAATTCGACACAACTTTGGCGTCACGTTTCTCACATTATGGTTTGTAATGATTTGTTCATTCAAATGAGTACTATATACATTCACGATTCTCTTAGATTCAATAGGATAAATCAATTCGTAAACTCTCCAAGTTATTCCTTAAAATACGACTATTGTTCCTCGAACGTGAAACATTGTTCTCCAACACGATTCTAAAACATAATAGAACAAACCAAATTCAAACAAAACCAAGCGAGAAATTTCACATTACAAAGTAGTCGATAATGTTATTTCATTTGATATCAAAGTGAGATTAGGTTTCTCTAGAATGCTACTATGTTGAGAATAGCTTTAATCTCTCTCTCACTCTCTCTCTCTCTCTCTAGCTCTCTGTCTCTCTGTCTCCCTGTCTCTCTCTCTCTCTCTCTCTCTCTCTCTCTAGCTCTCTGTCTCTCTGTCTCCCTGTCTCTCTCTCTCTCTCTCTCTCTCTCTCACTCTTGTATTTACATCGTAAAAATTCTATCGCTTGTACATATATAAATAATTACTTTCCACATTTTCAACAACAACCGTACTTCGTTAGAAATTCAATGAAGCATACGATTTTATAGTGAATAACAAAGAGAGAGGGAGAGAAAGAGAGAAACATACAAATTAATGAATAAAACACATGTTATTGATAATCGATTCATGACTTTCTCGGAATAAATAAAACGAAATTGGAATAGATGTATTTACATAAAAGAATCATTTTAACGGGTCATTTACTCGAAATATATTAGACAAATCCATCTCGAGAACATTACGTATGTGGTTCGAAAGCTATGCTTTAAACCCTCGAATGGTCTGGCTCGTATAACTCGGACGGATTTGCTTCTACAGAAATGCTTTGCATTTCCGTAACGATACCTAACGCAGGAATCAATGCGATATCGAAATCGGTTTCATACATAGATATACATATGTATGTACATATATACATACTTTCTATGTATTATATATATATATATATACATAGATATAAATATAAGAAAGAAATAACAAGTAAATTTCTGATTGTATCCTAGTACTACTGACGTTTAACGATTAAATACAAAATGACATCAATATCAAAGGATTCAACTATGCGCACATATACATATACATATACATAAATGTACATTGCTTACGTATGTAGGTACATATGAGAAAGAAAAAAAGAGAAAGAGAGAGAGAGAGAGAGAGAGAGAGAGAGAGAGAGAGAGAGAGAGAGAGAGAGAGAGAGGGAGGGAGAGAAAGGGAGAGAGAGAGAGAGAGATAGACAGTCAATTTGTGATTGCATCGCAGTACTACTAATGTCTAATAATTAATTATTATGTGACATCAATATTAAATGAATCAACTATGTGCATATAATATACGTATATATATATATATATATATATATATATATATATATATATATATGTACATTATCTACTTATGTAAATACATGTGCATCAGAAGGAAAGAGAGACAGTAAGAGAGAGAGAGTAAATTTCTGATTGTATCGCGTAGTACCATTGACGTTTAACGATTAATTACAATGTGACATCAATGTGACATCAAAGGAAGCAACTATGTAGCAGGTATATATATATATATATATATATATATATATATATATATATATATAAGTATTACTTATGAGAAAGAAAGAGAGAATTAATTTGTAATTGCATCGTAATACTACTAACATCTAAGAATTAATTAATACGTGAAATCAATATTAAAGGAATCAATTATCTATATATATATATATATATATGTATATATATATATATGTGTGTGTGTGTGTGTGTGTGTACTTTATCTATACGTACGTAAGTACATATATACATATGAGAAAGAAAGAGAGAACAAATTTGTTATCATATAGTAGTACTATTAATGTCTAAGAATGAATTAAAATATAATATTAATATCGTTAAAGAAATCAGTGAACGAGAAATATAATACAATATATAGTAGTATTCTTTAATCGTAGGCATAAATATGGCTTCGAATAGTAATACAAAATTTTTGGAGATATCTTTGAAGGGGAAAAAAAAAAAAAAAAAAAGAAAGGAAGGAAGGAAAATATCATAATAGATTATTTTTTATACGGATTTACTCGCTTTATTCGTAAATGAAGTTTTCGATTTCGATTGAATCTTTGTTAAAACCTTTTTTTACTCCTTTAACCTTATATTTTCTTCCTTGTATATTTTCTTCCTCATATTTTAAAAAGTGAGGAAAAAAAATAAAAAGTAAAAGTGGAAGAAAGAAAAATAGGAAGAAAAAGAAAGTGAAGAGCGTAAAAGTAACGAGACGAGCGTCGTGCTCGAGAATCGTTCTTCTTCAAAGTCAAGAGACCAACGTAAAAGTTCCAATAGATAGTTCAGTTCGATCTAAAATTATCTACTTCGAGTATAAAATGTCCTTTTCAACGATCGACAAAGTGATTTATTTTTTCGATACAATAAAGGTATCAAATTCTAATGTACATATGTATTACAAATTATTTATCGATCGATAAAAGATGTCATATCGTTAAATTATTTTATTAATTATAGAGAGAAGGATACTTGTGTTATATCCAAATGTAAATTAAAAATAGTAAAAAAAACGAAAAAAGAAAAAAAAAAAAAAAAAAGAAGAAAAGAAAAATCATACGAAAAGGTGTTAAGAATATCGAGAAAAAAGTTCGAATGAGAAAAAAAAACATCTGATAAAGCTCCGTAATTGGGGATTACAACAGGGAATAGAAAGATCTCATTGGATGAACTTTGTAATATCCCGATCTGATCATAATGGCTTTTAACGTTAAATCTTAATTTCAACAATTTCCTTTGGATATCTTTTCTTTCTTATCGATCTGTAGGATAAACTTTCAAACTAAAGTGGATGAGAAAGAAAAAAAACAAAAGAAGAAAAAAAGAAAAACGAAAGAAGAAGCAGACTTTTTATATGAACTTTTTTATATATATTACATTTGATTTATTTATATTATAATTATTTTATGATTACTTTTTTCTCATATTTATATGATTTTTTGTATACGAACGTTATTTTTCTCATTGATAAAAAAAATTTCGTAAGAAAGATAGTCGCACGAATCTTTCGAAGTAATAAAAGAAATAAAAAAAAGAACGTTAGACGTTGTGATTAGAAAAAAAAAAAAAAAGAAAAAAAGGAAAGAAGAAAGAAAAGGATAGGGAATAGATGACAGAAAAAAAAAAACCTGTAATCAATTTCTTTTGAGCAACAAAAAGAAATCGCTATTTTGTCTGACGATGATCCCTATCATCGAAATTTCTGTTAGAGTCTCGACCAATTGGCATCTAGCCCGTTACTATCTCTCTCTCTCTCCCTTTCCCTCTCTCTCTCTCTCTCTCTCTTTCTCTCTCTCTCTCTCTCTCTCTCTCTCTCTCTCTCTCTCTCTCTCTTTCTTACTCTCACGATGGCGTAATTCAAAACGGAAATGAATTCATAGCACCGCACGTTCATTGGGAGTTTCTTTTACGAGCCATAGCTTTACAAATCTCTTTGACAATACGTTAAACCTTATTGTACAAATATTTGTACGCAAAATCTTCTGAAAACGTAAATATCTTAATCACGATGCAGAGAATGTAAGGAATGAGAGATCTTTCGAGTGAAGATATTTATAGCCGATGGGTTGAATGATTGTGATGGTAATTGTGGCTTTGCTAAATGTAAATGTATATTGCAGCGTAAACCGATAATAACATAGCTTATTGCCGTTAATCCGTCTAAATTTGATATCATTTTATATTATATCAAAGATTAACGTTTGCTAATAATATAATTTATATTTAGTATTGTAAAATTATACGTATATAATAAATACATGCTTTAATCAATATAATCGAAATATGTATAATTCATATGATTACGATTAATATAGTTATAATATTATAATAATTACATACTTTAATCGATTCTATAATTAAAGCATGTATATTTTCAAGTACAAGTATAATTTTTAATCAATATATAATTGGATTAAAAATATCAAAGTGTATTTATATTTACTTATTATAAATTTTACGCTATATGAAATTCATTTGAAAAAGAAAAAAATGAGCGTTTTACAAAGTATCAGAAGTTCAATTATTATAAAAAAATAGATAGCTATCCTTAAGATATATATATATATATACCATATCTACATATACACGCGCGTTACACATACGTAGGTGTATACTACGTAAGTATGACGAACTGCATTCATCTCTTTCAACCCAGTCGTACGCTGCAAGCAACGCAGAAAATAAACAAATGGCGTAGAAAGTACACGAGGGAGGTAACCCATTGAAAGGTATACTTTTAACATTGGCACATTCCGAATAGAAGCTCTTGCTATCTCGCTAACGATGATATTTTCATTTCATCTTCGAATCGTTACTTCTCAAGAACGAACTACGGCTAAAAGTTCGTTCATTTTGAAAAAAAAGAAAAAAGAGAGAGAGAGAGAGAGAGAAATTAAAAAGATAAAACACAAATTTATAATCAAAATTCCATTGATTTCTTTCACGACACGCGAACCATGGATAATGCGCCATCGTGATTTATACTGCTAAACAAGTAACACGTGCCAGCTATAACTTTGTATTTATAGGATACTCACAGATGACCCATGCACCTTTGTAAACATATGCACTGTCAGAACGTTCATAACGAAAACTCTACTATCGGTGATGGAAATGTTCACACGGATTTAGATTGACGCCCACATTCCTAAACTCCTTCAAAATGTCTACATTTTTTTCTTTCGTTTTTCTCTTTTCCCTTCTTTTTTTTTTTTTTTTTTTTTTTACGTGTACATTCAATTAAACCTCTCTCTCTCTATATAACTTTACGTAATCTTCAAATAGTCACAGTCTAATAATACTTATATTCGTAATTTTTAATTTTCACATATGATGATATTAATTTTTCCATTTGTGTTTGTCAGAAAAAAAATTAAATTGTTCATTACTAGATATTCGAAGATTAATATTTGCCAATTGAATATAAATTTTACTTGCCATAATTACTATTGTTGTATCGATATAAATTATATAAACTTTCTTTTACACATTGTACGATTTGTTCCTGGACATAGAAGAGAAAAAAAAAAGAAAAGAGAAAAAAAAAGAAGAAGAAAAAAAAAGAATATATACATTTATTTTATACAGAGAATTAAGTTTATCGACGTAATAAATAATAAAACCTATATAAATATTTTCTTAAGTTATTCTTCTTTCTTTTCTTTTTTCCTCGAACAGAATCGAATGAAAACAAAGAAAGGAAAATAAAAACCAAACGAAATCTTCTTTCATCGAATAAGTATGAATGTACACATAGGACGATCTTTCATCTTTTACTTGAATTTCATCATCGATATGCTTGGATCTATGGAATCGATGTATGTATGTACATACAAACCCGTGATTTATAACCGCAAACAGGTAGCACGTTCCTGAGGTGAGTCTATATACGATCCTATTTATGGGATATCCAGACATAGAACCAACCGATTTCTGTAATCATTATACATGCGAACGACTATGTTCATCGCTAAACGGAAAAGATCTAAATCGAATGGAGAGTAGATCTTTATATAAAGTTATTACAAAAATGTCTGTACATATGTATATACATATGTATGTGTGAACGATATCGATCTCGATCTCGTATAAAAGAAAATAGAAAAAAAAGAAAATAAAATAATTCATTACTTTATAATAATGATACTCATTCTCACTTACCGCTTCATATATTAATCTATAGATAATTCAATATGGTAATACATGTAGATACTTTTAATATTTTGTTCAGCATGAAATGAACTTTATGAAGACAGGAAAATCGTTTAAGCGATACGTTATTACGATGGAGAAATCCTAAAAAAAGAAAAAAAAAGAAAAAAGAAAAAAAAATAGAAAAAAGAAATGAGATATTCACGAATGATCGATATTAATTCTATTTCTATCGTGGAAGGTAGACAGAACGATTACTAAATATATCTTTGTGAAGTGGAGAGACAATAATTAATTCGTATATAAATATCAATGTATGATTCTACCCAAGTTCTATAAATGTTATCGCTGTCATGGTTAAACCGCGAATAAGCGAGCAACCTAGTATATATAATATATTATATATATATATATATACATATACATCTCTGTATATCTAATATATACATTTTACACACACACATATATATATATATATATATATATATATATAAGATATTTTTAATATTTTTTATATATATAATATTTTATGTATATATATATATATATATATATATATATATATGTGTGTGTGTATATGTAAGTATGTATGTACATATGTATATATAAATGTATGAATGTATATATCATTAAACGCATCAAATGGATTATCGTCCGCACGTAACGGATCTAGTTGAGCGTAACAAAGTAATCGAGAGTCTTAATCTTCTAGTCACGTTTCTAAGGTAGCTTAGGCTTTGGAGCAATAGCTGTAGAAACGACACATATTTCCGATCAATACAATGACGAGAAAGCTACGTTCGCGCGATTAATTTCGAGCATCGCATCGCGTATCTCGTCCTTTGTTTAACGAATCGGACAAGCGAATCGCACCGATAAACTAAACTAAACTAAGCTCTACAAAATCATCTACAACATATATACTAAATGCTATACATTCAAACAAATTCAATCGAAAGTATAATTCTTTATGTTGCACGTTTGATAGATCGAAAAGCGTTCCGATTTTCTTTTTCATAAGAAAAAATGAAAGAGAGATAAAAAATCGTTCATCATCTTTTAATTCGTCGCATTTTTTAACTATCGAAATCCTCCTTATGACTTTATCGAACGGACGTAATAATTTTTTTTTTAATTTTTAAGTACTTCGATCGAAACAACGAAAGTGTCTCCGTCTTTATCGATTTAAACATTTTTTTTCTTCAATTTTTTTGTCCTTCATAAGGCATATAAAAAGACTGTCGTTATCTAATTCGAGCATGTATATTTCATTTTTAATTCGCCCATTAAATAATACTTGCCCGTTGTTATTCAATAAAATCTTTTATCTTTTCTTTTTCTCTTTTTTCTTTTTTTTTTTTTTCTTCTTTTACTTCATGTCTTATCATCTAACGTTTACTCTTATTGTAAAGCTCGACATATACGTATTTTTACTTACTACCATTCAGGCCTCTTTTCATCGTATCCACAAATTCATGTCCATATTTTGAACAACGTTTCGTAAAAACTTTATAACGAGACTCGAGATTTCTTTTCAGTATCTCGCTACAGAAAAACACATACAATTATAAATAAAACGAATCTCATTCATCCTCTAGTTCTCTTTTTTAATGTGTTGTGCGATGGAGAGGAAAATGTTCTCTTTCTCTTTCTTCCTCTTTTCCTCTCTCTCTCTCTCTCTTTACGAATAGAAAAGCACGATGTACATTTCGATAAATCCTTTATTATTTCACTATTTTCTTTGGCTTGAGAAAATTTACGATTTATTTCTTTTATACTTTTATTTTTCTTTTATTTTTCTTTTTCTTATTTATTTATTTTTTTTTTTTTTTTTAAGAAAACGTGAGAATTTCATCGAAAATTGATTTTTCTAGAGATCGATATAAGAAATTGATTCGTTCGATAGTCGTTCAGTCGAATTTTATTTTTTCTTCATCTAATGAATGATCAAATTGGAAGATAGGATTTCCTAAACTTTAATGAGCATAGACCTACTTTCGAAAACGATAACTTCTCGCGATTCAGTCGAAAGTGTAATTACTATCGAGAGTTGATTGATAGACAATTCAAAATTGATTAGACCTAAGGGCTGAGAGAGATTGGATAGAAAATTAATAATTTTCATGTGATCTTTAATTGAATCAAATTTGTAATTGTTCAATCGACGATCCACGATGAGTAGAATTCTTCTAATAAACGTGTAAACTATTCTCGTATTTCTCTTATTAGAAAACTCTAACAAAATTTTTTCTATATAAAAAAGTATCAGGATGTTATAGATATTTTCTTTTTTAGCGATCCATAAAAAAGAAAAAATGTTACTTTCTCGAAAGAAAATATTTCGATTATGCCTACACAACCTGACGCATATCGACGATATATAAAGGCTAGTCAAAATATAAGGATTTGATTGTACGTATAAAATCTTTTAAATACTTTCGATGTGTGTATATCTCTTAATCCTCTTCTAACGAAATTTTCTTTTATTTGTACATATACACACACACACACACACACACAATACACACATACACACACAAGAAATTTTAAGAATATTATATACATGTATACAATTTAATTAATTTAATATTTCTACTTCCTTTGTAAAAAAAAAATAGAATATCAAAATTTATCGAAGCACCATATTTCACTTCTACCCTTCTTTCGTATTTAAAAATTCACCAAATTTATATCACACTTTTATTTATCTAATTCAGGATTTTTCAAATTTGTATGAATCGAAAATTACATTTGATAACAACAACGTTTCACGATCCAATTAAAAGTGTAATTAATGTCAAGAGTTGATCAATAAGCAATTCAAAATAAATTTAATATTGATCCAAGAGTTGAAAGAAACTAGATAGAAAAATAATAATTTTCATATGATTTTTGAATTGTTCATTCAACAATAAGCGATAAGTAAAGCTCTCCTAATGAACGTGTAAACTACTATTATATTTTAATATTAATGAATCACACTTTAGAAATCTCTCATTTAATAACATTTCTTCGAGTTCTATAAATATATATATATATATATATAAATATATATATATATATATAATTCCTATCGACGAGTTAAAAATAAATAATAATTGCCTTATTTAAAAAAGCAAAAAAAAAAAAAAAAAAAGAAAAAACAAACGAAAGAGTTCACTATCACAATCGACGTTTTTAACACGAAATTTTATTCACTTTTTGTCCTTTTCTTTTCTTTCTTTTTATTCAGTCCTAATTCGAGAAAATCATTCAGGTCCTCTCCGTGGACCACCGTGTAGCGTCTCAACGAAGCCGTATCTATAAACTGAAACTGAATCGAGCCATGCGACCGTAGAAGAAGCCGCCAAGTCGAGTACGCTCGACTACGTCCGGAGAGAGCCGAAAATCACCGAGATCTTTTCTACTATATAATAATACCTTACTCAAAGGATTTATTTTATTGTTTTACATTTATATTATTTTTCATCTATCCAAAGAAAAGTAAATTTTTAATGGAGATGGATCGAAAATTTTTATGTGATACCAAATGTTCCTAGATGATTTTATAATAATAACAATAATAATAATAATAATAATAATAATAATAATAATAATAATAATAATAATAATAATAATAATAATCTATATACATAATTGTCTTTTTTCTGCAGAATGCTAAATCACGAGAGGCTAGGAAATCTTTCACAATCTAAAAACAACAATTAGCCTCGAAAAATCTCGAAATATAGAGTAATTGATTTTTAAAATTGCCTAAGGACTTTTGTTTAATTAAAATTTTCGATATTATTCATTGATCAAACGAATAATTTGTCAATCTTTTATCATACTAATATGACACTATTACGATGACTCATATCGTACCACTATACGTTTAATAGGAAGCTTCTTCTCTCGTGTCATTAAAATAGGCTACGCAGAACGTTTGTTGTCTTAACAAGTTTATCCACACAACCCTTTAAAGCTGCTACAACGTAAAAGACAAACATACTTACAAAGTTTCATACATACATATACACATGTGCATACGTGTCACGCTCGAAACTTTGTAAGTTAGATCGAGCTAGGTAAGTTTTAAACAATTGATAAATAACTCATCCCATGAAGTAATCAAATGTAAAGTAAGAAAAGAAAATAAAAAGAAAAGAAACAAAAGAAAGAAAGAAAGAAAGAAAGAAAAAAATTATTCTTCGGAAATTTATATGAAAAAGGGATTACATCTGATTAAATTGGATGACGTTAAAAGTAATGAAGTACATATTTCGTTCGAACGAATGTTACAAACAAGATTCTTCGAAATAATCGAATAAAAAAACTCGTTAATAGTTTGAACTTGTTTACTCGATAAGTTACTTACTTACAAGAATATGAACGGTAACTTTATCGTTGTTGAACTACCAAAGTAAACGTCCAAGTAATAGCAAGGTGAGTAAACGAGAATTATGTGGCTATTTTAACGTCAATTAAGGGGGGAGGGGAGGATAGGAGAGGAGGGGGTGGGTAACTTAAGCGATACCTCGAAAATGGATGAAATCCCATTATAGATGTGTATGTTCGTTCATGTTAATTATAAAAGACCACGCCTTTCAACCCTTTCGAATATAACGCATTTATACTTTATATATTTCGTTCGACATTAAACATGACATAGACGAATCAAATTGATGTTTAGGTAGTCTTGTTTACGACTATCGTAAACAAGAGGAAGCTATTTTATTACGATTCACTTTAACAACATACGGAAACTTCATTTAACCATAGTCTTTGAAAGTCTGTGATCTTTCTATCTCGAGCTTTATTGTAAATATTTTCGTAGGCATAATCCCGTAGAGAGAGAGAGAGAGAGAGAGAGAGAGAGAGAGAGAGAGAAAGAGAGAGAGAGAGAGACAGAGAGAGAAAAAGAGAGAAATTCATAGATATATTCGCGCGCGAAACTTGAATCTCCGTTTCAAATTAAATCTTTCGTTAAACTAAATATCGAATGAATATTGTATGAAAGTTTTGGAAAAATGACAAAATTACGCCATCTTGTTCGATATTAATCTACAAGAAACTAAATCATCATTACCGACAGAGATTATTTTATTCTCTCGTTGATAAAAAAGTGGTTAAGATTCGTGAAAACAAAAAAAGAAATAAAAAAAAAAAACATATGCACGACCTTCATCATATATTTCAATAGAAATATTTCATAAATTTATTACGAATAATCAACCACATATAATGATCGAATGCAATATACTATATGAATTAATATTTTCTATGTAAGTCGAAAGAATTCGAGCTGTTCACAAGTTGTATTGTATTTAGTAATAAAGATAAAGAGTTAATTACATTAAATCCATAGACTTACCAACTAATTATACGTTATCACGATCGACGAACATATAGTTATCTTTATTGTTGTCTTCCGACGGTAATAATAAAACTTTAAAATCGAGAAATCACAGAGAAAGTTTCGAAGGAAGGACGAAAAGATAACCGTTCATATACCACCAGTATCAAATTCATATACTTATTAATCTTTTTTTAATATTTATAAATATATGACAAAGTTTGAAATTTCTATATCGTGATAATTTTATTTATTAATATTACCTTTTATTTATCGTATTTTTTAAGGCTATTTATTGTTATTGCCTTAACACAAATATCGCGTCGCTGAAGTCATATGAAACGGCGGGAATTTTTAAAAGCTGATAAAATCGCAACAGATGGCGACATCGTGCTCGCGGGTCTGTTCTATAGTGAAAAATGGCCGGCGTCAGCGATTGTTTCAGCATTGGAAGTACGGTGGCCTGTAAAACTTGTTACAACAAGGAGATCGAAGGAGAGGTGCTGGCATTTGACCCGCAAACAAAAATGCTAATCTTGAGTATCCTTTAAGAAAAAAATTTTTATATCATATTAACAAATCACATGTCAATCGAGAACCGTCTCGTTGTACCTTCGACACTACCAGACAAAGTGTAAATAACTTAAGATCGACTTATGATAGTAATTTTCAAGTCATCGCTATTGCTCTATTACAAAATAATTATTATTAAGATTATTTTTGAAACTTGTCATTGTTTGTCGAATATCTCGAGACATTATCAGAAAAAGTCAGGTTAGTTTCGTCATCCGATCAACCAACCATGCTGATTCTTTATTTCATTTTATTAATTTCTCAGATTAGTTCCGATCATTTCGTTGATATTCAATTAAACATTTATCGGTGTCATTTAATATTTATTAAAAATTTCTATTCTTTTTATTCTATAATTTACTGTTTTATTTCAAAGATAATTTCTACTCCAATATTTGTATATCTCTATCTGTGCTTTGTCATGGTGATATTGTGTGAAAGAGAAACAAATATTTTCTCAAAGTGATAAATATGTTTTAAACTGTTTTATATAAATAATATTTCCTTAATCAGAATCATTGTAGAATGCCCAGCTTCGAACGGTAGACCTTCCTTAAATGATGTACACATAGTAAATTTATCTTTGGTATCCGATGTTCAAGTTAAAAGAGAAGTTAGCCCAACGACGAGCGAACCACCGCAAAGCCTTAATTTACAAATGCTAAATAGACGAGTACGCAATCAGATTGAAGAGAAAAAGAGACTGGTAATGGCTCTGCAGGCCGGAGTATCTCCAGAAGGACAAAAACTTTTTATTGCAATTTCAAAGACTATACAAGATATAACGTGGAATGGGGCTAACATTGTTGTATTTGATAATGTAACCATTAGACCGCCATATAAAGTTGATAATGTACATGGTAATGAAGATTCCGGAGCATATAAACACGTTAAAAAAGTGGTAAGAAAAATCCAAAAGATTAACAAATTCGTATAATATTATAAATACATTTAGTAAATAAAAATCTGATTTTTTTGTTTAGGTTGAAAAACACATTAAAGATACCGCAGCATCGGCTCAGGTACAACAACAACGAGAACAGCAACAACAACCACAAAAGGGTAGTGCGATGCAATAAAGGCCTAATTAGGCATTTTCACCAAGGAAAAAGCTCTATGTGCTTTTGCAGAAGTTCCATTGTTCGAGAGTAAGAAAGGAGATAAAAGCAACGGATTGTTCAAAAGAAGGAACCATTGCAAAGAAAATAGATACATCTGTTATTGATATCGGAATCTTAAATTGAACTGAATTTATTTATTTTAACACGAAAAAAATCCAAAAACTTTTTAAAGCAGTCTAAGTAACATTAATCATGTTGCATTATATAAGACATTTTATAATGCAGTGGAACGTATCGTTTATACAATTATTCAATCGCTATAGATTTAGTAAACAAAATGTTTAACTTATTCAACAAGCTGCCGTACTAATGATACTCTACTGGCACTATTTTTTATTATTGCACGCTGATGTAAGTGTTTTTTTTAGTTGACATCATATTGTTTTGGACAAATTTAGTAATTTTGTTAGTAAATCGTTAGAGAAAATTCATTTATATATATATATATATTATATTATTAATGTCCAAAATATATAAAGATGAATAAAAAAACACTACAATTTTTCGTTAGCACACATCAGCGTCAAACAAACAAAAATTACGATACAACATTAATCCGTATGAAACGGTTCTCAAACTTCTTTATAAGAAAATATCGTTGAAATTTGATAATAATTCTTTTTAAAATGTCAATATATTTCATTACAAAATGACTTATTGTAATGAATTTTTGATCATTTCTTTAGAAAATATTTTACAGATTTTTAAACATTAATAAGCGATTGTTTTCAATAACAATTGCTCGCCATCACTTATCGAATTCTTATAAATTATTTGTTAAACTATAGTAATCTTATCAAAACTCACGAACAAAACAAAAATGGAACATAACAGTTTATATAATGCTGGTATCACGCCTGCGCTGGCACGAGACGTTTTCAGTTACAAAATATTGTTGAAGACAATAGAATAATGAAGCCCCTTGCGCAAGCCGAATCGTAAAATCTGTAATTTAGAAAAAGGACCATTCGATTTGTGCAAGGGTAAGCGTAGTTGATCTTGTATTTTAAGAGTTGACATCGCTTCGTGTAATGTTAACAGAATTCGCCTCGTGCCCTTTACCATTCGAATTATCGGGAGAAGATGAGGGAGAATAAATTGTGAAAGAGAGAAAGAGTGGGAGAGAAAGGAAGGAAAGATGATTATAAGAACAATTACGAGAAAAGACATAAATAAATGTAATATAAATTCGATAATATGCTGTGTTCCTGATGACTATTTTTTCTATTCTCCTATGTTCTAATTTGTTGTTTCTATTTATTTTAATAAAAAGAAAGGAAAAATTAATATATTAAAGAAATTACTTAAATATCTTAAATATATATCTAAAATAACTATAATTCTACTTTGTTTTCTTTTTTTTTTTTTTTTCTTTTTTTTCTTTAACTAGAAATTTAGCTTTCAATTTTTTTTTATTTTACACTTTCCGTTTCCTCGGTTGCTTCAGTTGTACTATTTATAGATCGTATGTTTGTACTCATCCCGTGTGTTACACGTGCAATTCGAGCAGCAGCTTTAAATTTGATAGTTGCTCGTTGTTTTTCCATCTTCTTTTTCCACTATGTGAAGCAAATATTCACGTAACATATTAATGATATTAGATATATAGAGAAAAAAGTATAAGCATCATTCCATAAAAATTCCATACAATTTTATCTTTCGAGAAATTGAGTAATGTTCCGTGCTTCCAAAAAAAAAAAAAAAAAAAAAAAAAAAGAAGAAAAAACATGAAAATGAACTTGTTCGATCATTTACATTTTTATCATAACGCGCATTCATATAATAATTTAATATTTAATAATATCTTTCGAAAAAATTTCTGTAAAATTATTATATAATCTATAAATTCATTATTATATTACATTATAATATATCTCCTATTTAAATCCATTCAAAATCACATGCTGTAATGTTCATGGCAGCCATCTTGACGAATAGAAAATTTCAAAACATTTGTTAGGGATTTTAGTTCTTTCTTCTACTTTCAATCTCAAAACGCATATATTCGTAACAAAAACAAGTGTATGTTGTGTGGAGTTAGCATGTGCTATTAGTGTAGATTAAAATCTTTTTATTTGAAGATTATTAAGATTTGCAAGAAAGAAAGAAAAGCCGTGAGTAATATATTTTCATTGATCTACTTTGTAGTTTTGTTTTTTGTACTTCTTCAGCGGACATATTTTAGAACGTATGCATTTAATAGGTTAAGTTAAACGATAATATTTTTCTTACTTATTCAGTATATATAATATGTCAATTGACAAATATAATTTTGTCAATATTTATAACAATTAATAATATACCAAAAGAATATGTGGTTATATATATATATATATATATACACATACATATATATATTATATATGTATGTGTGTTAATGTACATATATATGTTTGTTATATCTCTAATAAATACAATTCTACTTACTTCTTCATCACGCGATGGTAACTCTGCTAAATATTCTTTCATTTCTAATTTCTTAGGATCTGCTATTGCTAATACTGATACACAACCATCGACTGTTCCTAATACAATACTTTTGCCATCATATGTGCTGTCAATCGCACTGAGTTCAGCTTGTACTCTATAGTTTGCTATCATTTCACAATCTGATGATCTATAAATTTCAATCACAGTATATAACTTTTTATCATCTTTTCTACTTTATTTAAATATATATTTACCTGAATACCCTTATAGTCTTGCGACCGCTATGGTAATAAAGAACATATTCATCTGTACGATTAAACATAGATATTACTGTAAATACTCCTTCTGCAACTTTAGAAATATATGTTTTCACATTTGTTCCTTTCTTTAATTCTATTAGTTCTAAACCTCCTCTGTAAGTAATAAATAATATTAGTATTGAAACAATCTATATAATCTATAAAATGAAATCTTTTATGTATTTAATGATGTTACCTGCTAGGAGCATATAATGTGTATTTACCATCTTTACTAATATTTCCACTCCATTTTGGAATAATTCTAATAAATTTCTTTTTATTAATATCAAGAATAGCACCTTTGTCTGAGCCTATGATACCCACCCAATGACTTTTGTTAGGCATAGGTGTAATACAAATTATATCCTATAAAATTGATACTTTTAATATTATTGGTTATTGAGAAAAAGTTATAATATATTAATGATATTTTATGTACCTTAAATCCAGGTAATTTGACTGGCATTTTATTCATTAATATTCCAGTTTTTGCATTATAAATAATGATACAATCTCTGTTGCCTTTATCAGCTGCCGGTACTATTAAATGTGAATTGTCTGAAGTTATTTGAACTTGTCTAAAAGGTGTTCCTGTGTGGCTTCTCACTGTATATTCAAATGAAAATATTGTTGCCCCATCTATAAATTATACGAACATTAATTTTTTTTTATTATAAATTTTATAATTTATATTTATACCTGGGATACTTCTTACAACAAGAACAGCAATAGTTCTCATACTTTCTACTCCAGTAGGGTTATTTGGTCTGGAAACTGTGAAAAATTTAGTCGAATTTTCTATTAACTTAAGTTGCTTAACATTTGCTTGTTCTCCTTTAAATAATACTTGTTCCGTAATTCTATTCCAAATTAATACATTTCCAGATTCTACTGATATAATATACCTAAAATATATTATATATTAAAATAATTTATAATTTACAGAAAATATTTATATTATTTTCTATAAAGTTAGTTGATTTCTTACCTTCCAGTATGTGTTATAGAAGCATGTGTCACAATTGCCCCTAAGGGACTATCAGCAAGTTTAGAAATTAATTTTCCTAATTGGAGATCCCAAACACCTACACAATCTCTTGTAACTGTGACTGCTAAATTAGATTCTTGTGCTAAACTGATCATATCAATTTGTAATTCATGTCTATCAATAACATGTACTTGCTCAAATATATTATTAATATTCCAAACTTTAACACTTCTATCAATACTTGAGGTTACTACGCTATTCCAATTTCCAATAGTTAAAGCTTCTAATTGAATAATTCTGGCAAAGTGTGCATCCAGTACTTTTAACAATTTACATGTTTCCAGGCTCCATACGTATAAATTTTTTCTAAAAAGAGAAAGAAAAAAAAATTATGTACCAATCCAACATTTCTTTATTTCTAACATCATCTTCAAACATACCTTACACCTGCAACTGCATAATTTTTGGTACTACTGACCATAATAGAATTAGAATACATCATTCGTGTATTAATATTTCGTACTCCATTTGGTAACATAAGTACATGTGCATCACTTTTACTTTCTAAAAACCAAACAACAAATCCATTTCCTGTTGTTGCTAAGAGATATTCTTCTTCCTTATCTAGTTTTAATTGTAAAATATATTCTACATCATCATTATATGCCCTAGGTATGTCTTCTTTTTTTTCCCAAAAGGCAGATGTTTCGTCTATCATATATTTTGTAATTTTATAGATATCTTTAGTCGTACATGCATATAAAGTATCCTTTTGATTATTCATAACCATAGCACTGAAAATTTTATTTAATTAAGAATTCATATATCAAAAAAAAATTTTTTCTGTTATTATTACCTATGAAAGTGAAATAAGTCCAATGCACTCTTTTTTTTATAAGTATGTAACAGCATAATAGGATCTTCTATATTACCTGACCAAAATACGATCCTATATTCATCCAAATTTGTGTATTCTACATCTATAAAAATAAACGAAAATTATTTAGATATTGATGTTTATATAGTAAATATGTTTTAAAAAATAAACTGTTTTTTTATTTACACAAAATAGGCCATTTGTTAGAATCTTCAGGGTTGGTATAGTTTCCAAGTAAATTTCCACGTAAGTCAAATTTATACCAACCTATTTTACCATATATAAATACATACTGATTTGTTAAATGCACTCCATATACATGTTCTTCGTCAGGTAGTGGATTATTAATGATAACAAATTCACTTGTCAAAGTATTTAGGACAACAGTCTATAAAAATATTTTGTATAAGGAATAGAAAATAATCTTTATGTGTGTGTGATAATACTATATAATACTTGATCGTTAGTTGTAAATGCAGCAGCATATCTATTATCAGGGCTTAATACTAATTGCTGCATTATTCCTTCTACGCCAGGATTAACATCTCTAGTCATATCACTTGTACTAAGATCCCATGTTATAAATTTATTAGATATTGATACAACGTAACGATAATCTGATGTTAAACAAAATCCAAATACGGCAAATTGATGACCTTCAAGTGAATACTGTAAACAAATATTTCTTAAGAATTTAATTTATTTAATTTGCCATTATATTACCTTTAATGGCCCACCAGGTGTATGCAAACAATGATAAAGTGGAAGTAAAGCACAATCTTTAACTCCATCATTGTCGCAAGCTTGTAATAACATTTTAACATTAACATTTCCATCAATTTCTGGCAATAATCTACCAATTAACTGAGGAGCTAACATATCTGGGTGACTTCCAAGAATTGCTCCTCCTAATCTTAATGCATCAGCTACTAGCATTAATTCTCTAAAAATAATATATATATTTATACACACATACGCATATATATATATATATGTGCGTAATCATATATATTTCATTCATAATTATTTATAATTTGTTGTCTGTTCCTACATATATTTCATATGTGTAATTTACCTCACTAGATTTTGATTGTCAATGAAGTTACATGCATCTTCAAAATCTGAAAGTACAGCTTGCAGTGGACAAGAACTTAACTTGGCATGTAACCATTCATAATTAAATAAAACATTTTCAAATAGATCCTTAAAACGGCGTGACCTGACCAAATGGAAGGGTAATTCTCCAAACTAAAATCATAGAAATATTAGTTCTTATAATTGTTGTTCAATAATTTCAATATACCTTTCGTAAGTTATATCTAGAGATGGTCCCTTCTTTTGAATAAAATGCTAAAGGCTGCTCTGGTACTTTTCTATCTGCTAGACCTTCTTTATCTGCTAGATTAAACCTAAATTCCCCATTTATACAATCATTTAAGTGAAATTATTATATATATAGGTGTATATATATATATATATATATATATATATATATATATATATATTAAGTGTTTACCGATGTCTCTGTATCTCTGTGTATTTAAAAGGTTTTGGTTTCCCACCTCCCCAAATACCAAGATAATAATCAGCTATCATTGAATGAAAATACATTGCCATATTCATATTCTTAAAATATCTCTCCCTAGCGGTGTCTCTAAATTGTCTGTGATACCAATTAAGAACACTGACACCATCAGCTTCTCTTTCACTTAAATAATTAGGTAAATCATTCCGTATTCTTGTCCAAAGAAGAGGTGGGATTCTTCTAACAGGTGGCAAATGATATTGATATACATCATCTAGAACTTTATCATCTAATGAAATTAAATCTTCAAGTTCAGATTCAGATAATCCTGACTTAGCAGCTGTAATATAAGCTAGAGCATGGAAAACTAATATTGTGCCATGTTGTTTTTCTATTCTTTCAAATAACATCATTATACTATCCATTACAGTATTTGCTAAATGGGTATCTGCTGGTTTGGTGTAACTACGCCACCTACATATTTCAGCAAAGACTAATTTTACAAAAATTGGTAAAGAACATTTTGATATAGCATTTGCAACTAAGCGCCATTGATAATTATTTAGATCTCTGTGTGCAGTTTTCATCCACATTCTGTTGAAACAATTATTATTTATTAATTAATAATACTTATTATTTAAATATAATACTTTTATACCTTATAACATCCATCGCTAAATCTTCACCTAAAGCTGTAACTTCTATAAAATTTTCTTCTGTATCAATCATTCTACGTAGTAATTGATAATCTCGCGAAATTAGAGGATTAGACTCTTCAGCTGCACAAGATAGTATCATCTATAAAAAAAAAAAAGGGAATATTAAAATTCTTAATGAAAAATAAATAAGTAAAAAACAATACTCACTTTACAATTAAAAGGAAGTCTAGTAGGTAACCATGATAATTTATTTCCTTGCACACCTGTTAATTGATCTACACTATCCAGAAATAACAAAATTGGTTGTTGTTCCGTAGCCAAAGTAAGCAAGTGTTTAAAATATGCTGTAAGTGGTACAAGATCATCTGGTATTTCTTCAAATGGTAACATAAAATTATATGAAATCTATAAAAAATGAAAAATTTATTTTTTCAATATTTGTATAAAATAAAAAAAAAAAATATTCCAAATACATTCATGCTTACTTGCTGACAAATGGAAATAAGTGTTGGAGTTAAAGCACTACTATCTGGGGTTGTGCCAAGAAATCTTATTATACTAATGGGCTTCTTATTTATGAGCCATAGAGTGCTTGACAAACCTGCACTTTTTGCCAGTAAAGATGTTTTACCACATCCACCTTCCCCATAAAGAACTAATGGTTTTTCGCTATCACCTAACATGTGATATTTAATGTTCTCCAATATATCTTCTCGTCCATAAAATATCTACATAATAGATATGAGTCAACATTTTATTGCTTTTCTTCTTTGATTTTATTTCAATACAAATTTACCTTAACGGAATTATTGCAAGCATGCAAGTGTTGTAAAATTTCCGTTATAATCTGTCCCTGAGCAGAACTATCTTCTTTTCGCATTGCACGATCTACGAGTTTTATTATATTTCGATAGAAATGTGTTATAAAATGTTGTAAATATTCGCTATGTGTTTCAGGATCCAAACCCTCCCTACCAATCCATTCCACTGTGTATCTATGATAAAATTAATAAGAATGTAAATTAATATCAGAACATTTATCATATTTTAGATTATATAAATACCTTTGCAAATTTGTACTTTCAATTTTGTCAGGCAATCTTTCATCCCTAAGATTAGCTAATAATCTACAAGCTTCATTATCCAAACTTCTATTAGCAATATCTATAAATAAACTTGCCTTCCTTAAGTTTTGAAGATTTATATTATTTATATATCGTATATAAGCTAAGCAATGATTTTTTGTATTCTTCACGTTTAAAACTCCATTGATTACTTCTCTTTCAGTCACTGTTTACAAATCAATTGTGTTCACATTATATTAAATTCTTTATCTATAATTACATATTATAAAATAGAGTTTTTGTATTATTTTTACCAGACATGAAATAGTTGTGCATTGTATCTTTATCAAATTTTCCACAATTATATAAAGATTGTGCTCCTTTTCTAAAGATTTTTTGCATCTTTACCATAGTATCCCACCAAATGGCCTGATCTTCTTGTTGTAATTTTGGTATTCTCTAAATATTGGGATAGAAAATGTTAATAAATAAAGTTACTATATTTTATTATACAAAAAAAAAAAATACAAAGAGTATCTACTTTGTTATTAAAGTTTTTTAGAATCGATGAAATGGGTTGTAAGATACTTGTTGGTGGTACAGCATTACTATCCTTTTTATACCACTGATCAAGAACAGAAACATCTACTCCTTGATTATCCAATTCTGTTTTTATCATTTCCAATTCTGAACTGAGTATATAAGTTGGTATAGGACGATATCCATATTTTTGACCCAAAAATACCTGAATGCGTAATGATTAATAAAATGTATAGTGTTAACATTTTAATTTATTTTAATTATATATAATATTTTACCACAAAGTTTGGTCCCATGGATAATCTTTGACAATTTTCTATTTCTCTCATGCATAGCTCAGTAGTCATGTGATCATCTGTGGCTTCATCACGTACACCCCAACGCATATCAACTACCTATTGGAAGAAAAAATATTTAGTAAGAAACTTCTATTTAATAATTAATTATTTTCTTATATTATATGAAATAACTTATCATATATTTAATTCACTACATGAATTTACTCAAATGCTATATATATATATATATATGTATATATATATATGTATATATATTCTGCATGTATGGTACCTGGTACAATGAAAATCAATTTCTCTATAAATATCTATAGATATGTATCTATGTATAAAGTTTTATCTTCTTGTGCAATTTTATTTATTGTTAAATAAACTAGCTAATTAATATTTTACCTGAAACTCTAAACCATGTTTTTCTCTGCAATAATCCTTAATTTTAGGATAACATTGAGCCATTAATGTATTCCTTTCCATTGATGTATCTGAAATACATCAGCTATTATTCATTACATCTATATCTATATTACAGTATTATAATTTTATGAATAAAAACTTACCAGTAAATGTAGAACTTGTAAATATTCTTACTATTTTTGAACTTACAGCAGGTAATGATTTTAAAGATCCTGCAAAAATTGAATCAATAGTTGTTTCATCCATTTTTTTATTTTATTTTATTTTTTTAATTAAATAAAATACAAATTGTAATTTTTATTATTATGTATTATTGTACGTTATAATCTGCAACAAACAAAACTAGTACAATATGCAATTTTTGTGTTACTGTACAATTATTGCACAGTAGATCAGTGTCGTATAGGATACTAAATAACAGAAATGTAATCTATATCTTATAATGCATTCTCAAGAGTATTAGTAATGGTTGCTAGGGTTTATTTACTACTACTTTTAGTACATCCATCCAGATATATATGTATATATATATATATATTTTCATAAAAAAAGTCATTACATTATGTTATTGATTTTTTGACTAATTTTTCTGTTTATAATATTTTGCATGTAAAATTTGTATATAAGAGTTTAATTAAATTAGACATATTTTGACATATTGTTATTCCTTATTTTCAATTATTATTTTTGATAAAACGTTGTTAAGTTTATATTTCATTGTTGAACAGGTGTTCTGATGGATCATCCTTAATAATAATTGTATATTCAATCTTAAAGCAAATATGGCACCACCAGATCCTGTAACACAAATGAACACTTATCGGTCATACGTGACCATGTTGGCAGATCCTGTCTCTAAAGATGAATTAAAATTAAAGGCTGCTCAAGAATTATCTGAAAATTTTGAGGTATAAATATATTATATCCTACGTAACAAAATACTTTTATTAAAATATTCTTTTAATAATACTATTATTTTTATTTAGGTCATCATGTGTTCTTCACAATATCCAGCATTTTTGGATCATATGATGAAAATATTTTTAAAAATATTACAGGAAGGAGAGCCTCATTTTATATCAGAATATAACATACAACAAGTTCGCAAACTTATTCTCGAAATGATTCACAGACTTCCAAGTAATGAATGTCTGCGACCATATGTTAAACAGATTTTAAGCCTTATGTCAAAATTATTAGAAACAGATAATGAAGAAAATGTATTGGTGTGTTTAAGAATTATCATTGAGCTTCATAAACAATATAAGCCAACATTTAATCCTGAAGTAATTGATCCTTATTTTTATCAAATTATTTTATTATTATATATTTTTATTTGTATTAATTTATAAATACTCTTATTCACAGATACAGTATTTCCTGCAATTTGTAAAATCGGTTTACAGTGAATTACCAAAGAATTTGCCAAAAATATTTGAACCACGTCCACCACTCAGAGTAAAGGATTTATCTGAAGTAAATATAGAAGTTCTTTTAAAAGAAACATTTACAATTACTGCTATACAAAGTGAAAAGAAAGCAGCCGATGGTACTGTTGTTACAGTAAGTAAATATGAATTACTTATAAAAGAAAGAAAATTAAAAAGATAGAACGACATAAGTAGTAACACGTGTGTCTTTATATTTTATAGTATAATCTCATTCCAAAGGCAGTATTATCTCTCAAAGTACTACAAGAATTGCCTATTATAGTCGTACTTATGAATCAGTTGTATAAACAAAATGTTCATCAAGATGTATCAGATTTTATACCACTTGTAATAACTACTATCACATTACAACCAAGTCCTCAACATCGTGCATCTCCTGGATTCAATAAGGAAGTATTTGTTGATTTTATGGGAGCACAAATTAAGACATTGTCTTTTTTGGCTTACGTTATCCGAGTTTATCAAGATGTAGTATCACAACATAGTACGATATTAGTGAAAGGTATATTGGGCTTGTTTACACTCTGTCCTATGGAAGTGGCACATTTACGAAAGGAATTGGTAATTGCATCTAGGCATATACTTGCCACAGACTTACGTAATAAATTTATACCACACATGGAATGTTTCTTTGATGAAGACATATTTATTGGTCGTGGATGGACAACACGAGAATCTCTTAGGCCATTAGCATATTCAACTCTTGCTGATTTAGTACATCATGTCAGATTATTATTGCCATTGAGTGATGTCTCAAGAGCAGTCCATTTATATAGCAAAAATTTGCTTGATCAAAGTCTTCCAACAGCTGTTCAAATGGTATCTTGTAAATTATTAATGAATTTAGTAGATACCGTTAGACAAAGATCAGATGCTGAAAACAGTTCTCAAGGGAGAGAATTATTAATGCGTATACTTTTAGTATTTGTTCTAAAATTTAAGACAATTGCTAAAATATACATACCAATTTTACGTAACAAAGTAAAACAATTACCACCAACTGGATTAGATGTCAAGACAGAAGATGTGAAACCAGTTATACCAGATCTAACTGAGGAAAAAGAAACTGGAAAATCTAAATTCGGATTCCCTGTCTCTCAAGCTATGAGTTATAATGTAGCAGATTACAGAAATTTAGTGAAAAGTTTAGTACATGGTGCCAAGGCTATTACATCTAATTGCATAAACAGTAAATCAAGTGAAGTGATACAATCTAATCAATTCCAACCAAAAGAGACATTAATTTATATAAAATTAGTTAAATGGGCTTTACCGGCATTGGATATTTATACTATAGGTCCTCCTTCTGTTGGAGCTATTACACAACCAGGTAGACCAGCACAATCACAAACAATAAGAACAAGAGAAGAAAAAGAAGTTCTAGAACTCTTTGGTAACGTGTTTACTCAAATGAATCCACAAACATTTCAAGAAATATTTTCAACATCAATAGATTATATGGTGGAAAGAATTTTTAAGAATTGCACATTACAAATAATTGGAAGTGCTTTTCTGTCTAGCCCTACAATATCATCAACTTTCGCTACAATATTGGTCGAATATTTGTTAGAGAGAATGGGTGATATGGGATCTAATGTAGAAAGAAGCAATCTATACCTGAGATTATTTAAACTTGTTTTTGGTAGTGTATCTCTTTTCCCAGCCGAAAATGAACATATGTTACGGCCACATTTAAACCAAATTGTTAACAGGGCTATAGAATTGGCTATGTCAGCAAAAGAACCATATAACTATTTTTTACTTCTACGTGCTTTATTTAGATCAATCGGTGGTGGATCTCATGATCTTTTGTATCAAGAATTTTTGCCTTTACTTCCTAATATGTTGGAAGGATTAAATAGATTACAATCTGGCTTACATAGACAACATATGAAAGATCTCTTCGTTGAATTATGTTTGACAGTGCCAGTAAGATTAAGTTCGCTCTTGCCATATCTTCCGATGTTGATGGATCCTCTCGTTTCTGCACTTAATGGAAGTTATTGTTTGGTCAGCCAAGGCCTAAGAACTCTCGAACTTTGTGTTGATAATTTACAACCAGATTTTCTGTATGAACATATACAACCAGTACGTGCTGATCTAATGCAGGCTTTATGGAGAACTTTGCATAATTCTACTGATCAAGCACATGTAGCATTCAGAGTATTAGGCAAGTTTGGTGGAGGAAATCGTAAAATGATGATTGAACCACAAAAATTAGAGTACAATGATCGTGAAACTAATTCTCCTGCAGTAGTTGTCTATTTTCAAGAACCATCAAAACCAATTGATTTTCCTGTAGAGAAAATAATTGAAACAGCATTTAATGCTCTTAAATCAAACACAACGGGTTCGTTTTATCGCAGACAATGTTGGGAAGTTATTAGTTGCTATTTAGCAGCATCTTTACGATTAGATGATAACAACACTATATTACAGAAGTTATTTATGCATCCCACTTTTAAAGAAGGCAAAATTCCACATCAACAAGGACCTCATTATAAATGTCCTGACTCAGTAGCAAGAAATGTACAACAAACTGCCTTAACAGGTTTATTCGTTGCTGCTGAAATCAAAGAACTTCGAAATTCAGTTCTTGGAAGTGTAGTATCCATAGTTAGACATTATACAATGGTTGCAATTGCACAGCAAGCTGGACCATTTTGTTTAACAGGAAAACAGGTACGTATGCAAGGACAAGATCCTCTTGTATTGATAGATGCCCTTGCTGTAATAATGGGCCACGAAGAAAAGGAACTTTATAAACCTGGTCATTTGGCATTGGTGCTAATATTAGAAACAGCAACCAACATTTTAGGTTCCAAAGAAAGAGCTTGCCAATTGCCATTAATGGAATATTTAGCGGAAAGAATGTGTTCCTTATGTTACGAACGTGCCTGGTATGCTAAACTAGGTGGTTGTATAGCCATAAAATTTCTTTTTGAACGAATGGCAACGAAATGGGTGTTAAATCATCTTTTCATTTTTCTAAAAGCATTGATGTTTGTAATGATGGATTTAACGGAAGAAGTGTCTAATGGTGCCATTGACATGGCCAAAGCTAACTTGGAAAAAATGCTAAGAGTTTGTGTCAATCCTGGTATTCAAGATGGAAATGCGGAATTGATAGAAGCTCAAAATAAAAGTTTATACGAAGTTACTCACGAGTTGGTCCGACAAGTTACTTCACCACACACTTTGGTACGAGAACAAGCAATGGCTTCGTTGCGATTACTTGCCGAGATACAAAATAAAACCGTCACGGAAGTTATGGAACCACATAAGGAAGTTTTGGCAGACATGATTCCACCGAAAAAGCATTTGTTACGACATCAACCTGCCAATGCTCAAATTGGTTTAATGGATGGCAACACTTTTTGTACTACCTTGAATCCACGTCTATTTACTATCGATCTGACCATCATGGAACATAAAGTATTTTTTCAAGAACTTTTAGCACTCAGTGAAGCAGAAGATGCGAATTTGAACAAACTGCCTTGCTATAAATCCGTATCAAATCTTATTCCTCTTAGAAAATCAGCGCTCAGAGCATTGGCGGCTTGTCATTATATCGTAGCTTGCCGAGACAAAATTTTTGGTGTACTTTACAAAGCTTTGGAAAAACCAAATGCAGAACTGCAAGAGGCTGCATTCGAATGTATGAAGAAATTTATAGCAGGTTTCCAAATTGACATGGAATCTGTTCATACTATTATGAGACCAATGCTTTTAACATTAGGAGATCATAGAAATTTAAGTTTGAATTGCGTAAAACGGCTATCATACTTGACGCAGTTGTTTCCTAGCACGTTCAGCATTACACTGTGTGAACAATTACTACAACATTTGAAAAAATTATTAGAAAACTTGATTCAAGCACATAAAGGTATAGCGAAATCTGGAGAAAATGAACAGAAGATTGCTACTATTATTGGGATTTTTCATGAAATTCCAGCAGCTACACCTAAATTTATAGATGTACTTTGCAGACTTGTCTTGCAAACTGAAAAATCATTGACTGTTGAAGTGTCTAGTCCCTTCCGCGTTCCTTTAATGAGATTTTTATTACGCTATCCAACGGAGACACTTAATTTGTTTTTACATGACAATAATATAAAGGATCAACAATGGAGTAGATACCTAGAATTTCTTATCAAACAAAAAGAAGGAAAACCATTCCGTGATGTATTGCATAACAGTACAGCAAGATTGATTACTATGCTACATGCACACAGTCAAACAAATTCGAATTTATCACATAGTGAAAAAAGTGAACTTCAACATCAGGCGATCAAAATCGTTTCCGTACTTATTAAATTCGACGAACAATGGTTGTCCACTCAAACTCAATTAGTGAATGCCTTAAAACAAATCTGGTGTAATGACGACTATCAAGCATTACATAAAAAGGTAGAAAGTGTTGATTATTGTCATTGGAAAGAACCAAAGCTTATAGTCAAAATCTTGTTACATTATTTCCGACATCATCCAAATGACATAGATTTGCTCTTTCAATTACTGAGAGCAACATGTGATAGATTTATCCCTGATTTCCAATTTCTTAAGGATTTCTTGGAGCATACAGTGGCACAAGAATATACCGTGGAATGGAAACGTAGTGCCTTCTTTAGATTTGTTGATCATTTTCCAACAAATAATTTATCACAGGAGCTCAAAGCTAATGTTCTTCAATTGATCATTATCCCGTGTTTTGCAATAAGTTTTGAAAGGGGAGAAGGTACAAAATTAGTGGGAGGTGCACCTATGCCTTATCAGGATAATCCAGAAAACGTGGTCTCCGTTTTTATCAGTAAAATTATCGATCCAGACAATCCATTTGGCTCAGCAGACTGTGTACGAATATTTTTACTCCAATTTTCATGTTTGCTGGTAGAGCAAGCTTCACAGCATATACACGATGTAACTAATAAAAGACAAGGCAACAAATTACGGCGTTTAATGACTTTTGCTTGGCCTTGTTTATTGGGTAAAAATTGCGTCGATCCCACGACTAGATACCATGGACATTTACTTTTAAGTCATATCATTGCCAAATTTGCCATTCATAAAAGAATAGTTCTTCAAGTATTTCATAGTTTATTAAAAGCACATGCCTTAGATGCGAGAAACGTTGTAAGACAAGCATTAGAAATTTTAACACCAGCAATGCCAGTTAGAATGGAAGATGGTAATACAATGTTGACACATTGGACGAAAAAAATTATTGTGGAAGAAGGTCATTCTATGCAACAACTTTTTCATATTTTACAATTGGTTGTGAGACATTATAAAGTTTATTATCCTGTAAGACATCATTTAGTACAACATATAGTAAACTCTATACAAAGGTTGGGCTTCAGTCCTACTGCTACGATAGAGCATAGAAGATTAGCTGTAGAATTAGCAGAGGTGATCATAAAGTGGGAATTACATAGAATAAAAGATGAGGCTGAGAGTATAGAATCTGGTGGTATTAGAACAGCGACGGGTGCAGTAAAACGTCCAATGCCAGATGATTCAATGGGTATAAAACGTATATCAACTCAATCTGCATCAGGCAATGCTACAGTACCAGTGATGTTACCAAGAACAGAGCCAGGATCTACTAAACCAATTGAAAGAGCACATGCTGATGCAATTCTTAATTTCTTATTACGTTTAGCCTGTCAAGTAAATGATGTAACAACAATCCATGGTAATCCTGGTGAGCAATTATCAAGACGATGTGTTGCATTATTAAAGATGGCATTAAAACCAGATGTGTGGCCACAATGTTGTGATTTGAAATTAGCATGGCTCGATAAAGTACTCGCTAGTGTAGATAATGCCCAACCCAATTATGGCAACATATGCACAGCTTTAGAAGTTCTGACGTTTTTATTGGGTGTCATGAAAAGAGAACAAATACTTGCAAGTTTCAAACCTTTACAACGTGGTATAAGCGTTTGCATTTCAAGTAGTAACACTAAAGTTATACGATTAGTCCATGGTTTATTGTCACGATTGATTACTATATTTCCAGCAGAGCCTACTTCATCTACTGTCACTTCTAAATACGAAGAATTAGATACATTATATACTGCAGTAGGTAAATTTATTGTTGATGGATTAGCAAGTTATGAAAAAAATACTTCTGCTACCCCTAGCACATTATTCGGAACATTAATGATGTTGAAAGCTGCTTGCACAAATAATCAGAGCTATATAGATCGACTGATAACACCATTTATGAGAGTTTTGCATAGAATGGCAAAAGATCATTTACACTCCACACAAGCGGAGGCTAATCCAGTCGGCAGCGAATTATTGATTTTAAGTTTGGATCTCGTTAAAAATCGTGTAGTTGTAATGGGTGTAGAGATGCGAAAATCATTTATAGGATCTATTCTTGTCGGCCTTATAGAAAAAACACAAGATATCAAAGTAATGAAAGCTATTACTAAAATGCTCGAAGAATGGATGAAAAACAAGAGTCCAATAGCTATGAATCAAGCTCCAAGTTTAAGAGAAAAATCTATTTTGTTAGTTAAGATGATGCAATATGTTGAAAAACGTTTTCCCGATGATTTAGAATTAAATAGACAATTTTTGGAGCTGGTCAATTTTATATATAGAGATGAGGCACTTAAAGCTTCGGAACTGACATCAAAATTGGAACCTGCTTTTCTTGCTGGTCTACGATGTATTCAACCGCACATTCGAGCAAAATTCTTTGAAGTATTTGATGGATCAATGAGAAGACGACTTCATGATAGACTTTTGTACATTATCTGTAGTCAAAGTTGGGATGCAATAGGCCAACATTATTGGATCAAACAATGCATCGAATTACTTCTTGTTACCGCAAATTCAACTACTCAAATACAAATGTCTAATCAAGATACATTATTGCCGAGCGTTACGTCTGTAATAAATATGGCAGATAGTGAAGAACATAAAAATTTTATTATATATTCTACCATAAAAGAAGAACCTCAAGAGATGGTAGAATCAAACGATATAAAAGAGGATATTCTTGACATGGATCTCTCCAATACTGATTCAACAACAGTTTCAGAGGAAATCACTACTACTACTGGAAAAGCTACGTTGACACAATTAATAGCGAAGCAAGGCGAGTTTATAGAAAATTCTAAAAAAATCAGAACAGAACAATTATTGTTAGCAGCAGCACAGCTTTGTCATATGGACACAAACTTGGCAGAACGTGTATGGCTGGATACTTTTCCAAAATTATGGGGTATTTTAGATGAACATCAACATAATACTTTGATCGCAGAAGTCGTACCATTTATCTGTAGTGGTACTCATATAATACAAAAGGATTGTCATCCTAGTGCGATAGCAACTTTTGTTGAAGCATTATCTCATTGTAATCCTCCTGTACCAATGAGACCTGCATTAATGAAGTACTTAGGTAGATCACATAATCTTTGGCATAGAATGACATTGAACTTGGAACAAATGGCATTTGACAATGGAAATAATCAGTTTAAGACTAAGAGAGAATCCGATTGTTACGATTTTGAACCAGACAATAGTCCTCATGCTGAAGTTTTGGACTCATTATCCGATATGTATTCCTTATTATGTGAAGAAGATATGTGGTCAGGTCTTTGGCAAAAGCATGCACATTACAAAGAAACCCTTCAAGCAACTGCCTTAGAACAACAAGGATTCTTTGAACAAGCACAAGGAGCATATGATTTGGCAATGACAAAATTTAAACAAGATTATGTCTCAACACCAGCACCATTCAAAATACAACGTGAAGCTATTCTTTGGGAACAGCATTGGATAAGATGTGCAAAAGAATTGAATCAATGGGATTTATTATTGGAATATGGAAGTAAAAAAGCTGAAAAAAATCCATTCCTTATTTTGGAGAGTTCTTGGCGTATTCCCAATTGGCCATTGATGAAGGAATCTCTTGCTCAAGTGGAACATAATTGTCCAAAGGAAATGGCTTGGAAAGTAAATCTGTATCGTGGATTTTTAGCCATATGTCATAGCGAGGATCAACATTTAAGTGCTGTTGAAAGATATGTAGAGTTAGCTTCGGGTCTTTGCATGCGCGAATGGCGAAGACTACCTCATATCGTAAGTCATGTTCATTTACCATTACTTCAGGCAGCTCAACAAATAATGGAACTTCAAGAAGCCATGCAAATACATCAAGGTCTTTTACATGGAAGAAGTACGTCGTTACATGATATGAAGGCTATCGTTAAAACATGGCGCAATCGACTGCCCGTAATAGCCGATGATCTTAGCCATTGGTCAGATATTTTTACGTGGCGACAACATCACTATACTTTCATTTCTAGTCATTATGATTCTCAGCAAGATCAGACAACGAATCATTCGATGCTAGGAGTACATGCATCCGTCCAAGCTATTATACACTTTGGAAAGATAGCCAGAAAGCATAATTTATGTGGTGTTTGTTTGGATTCTCTTTCAAGAATATATACAATACCTAGTGTGCCTATAGTTGATTGTTTTCAAAAGATCAGGCAGCAAGTAAAATGCTATCTCCAAATGGCTTCGATTTCAGGAAAGAATGAACTTCAAGAAGGTTTAGAAGTCATTGAATCAACTAATTTGAGATACTTCACTAAAGAAATGACTGCTGAGTTTTATGCTTTAAAAGGAATGTTATTGTCACAAATCGGTAGATCGGACGAAGCTAACAAAGCCTTCTCTGCAGCTGTTCAGTTACATGATACTTTGGTAAAAGCTTGGGCACTTTGGGGTGATTATCTGGAACATATATTTACACGTGATGCTCGACAAATATCCATTGGTATTTCAGCCATTACTTGTTTTCTACATGCATGCAGGCATCAAAATGAATCCAAATCTAGAAAATATCTTGCCAAAGTATTATGGTTGCTTACATACGATGACGATAAATCTTCTCTCATGGAAGCTGTTGATAAATATGCAGTAGGGGTACCACCAATACAATGGTTACCATGGATACCACAATTACTGATGTGCCTTGTTCGACACGAGGGCAACGTAATCTTGAATTTGTTGAGTCAAGTTGGAAGAATGTTTCCACAAGCAGTATACTTTTCTATTAGAACTCTATATCTTACATTAAAGATCGAACAACGCGAAAGATATAAAAGTGCCGAATTAGCTGGAAAGATGCATGATGGGGTAGAAGGTAGAAGTATTACTGGAAATGTACAACAACAAGGAATAACTGAAACTGTACCAATTAGAGCTACGCCACCAATGTGGAGATGTTCTAAGATCATGCACATGCAACGAGATATTCATCCAACTATTTTGTCGAGTTTAGAAGGCATAGTGGATCAGGTCGGTTAAGATACTTAACTTAAAATTCATGTTAACACAACTGAATTTACTTATAATATTGATGTAATTTAGATGGTTTGGTTTCGGGAAACATGGTACGAAGAAGTATTAAGACAATTAAGACAGGGTCTTGCCAAATGTTATGCAATAGCATTTGAGAATCGTGGTGCCGTTAGCGAAGCTACCATTACTCCACATACATTGAACTTTGTAAAAAAGCTTGTTTCTACATTTGGTATTGGTATTGGTTAGTACATTTATAAAAATATTTACTATTGATACATATGAGGACAGGCTCTTTAAAAAAAAAAAAAAAAAAAAACAAATGAATTAATTGTAGAAAACATATCTTCTTCTCAAAACGTCAACAACACATTTGGTTCTGCCGCTTCAGAGTCTTTAGCGCGTAGAGCGCAAGCGACTGTTCAAGATCCTGTTTTCCAAAAAATGAAGGGTCAATTTACCAGTGACTTTGACTTTACTGTACCTGGTGCACGATTGTTACATAATCTAATAAATAAATTGAAGAAGTGGATTAAAATTCTTGAAGGGAAGACTAAGCAATTACCAAAGTAAGTTTCTACCTATGATTTAAAAAGAATAATTTAAGTGCATAATTAAAGGAATAATAATAATGACAAATGTAATATTATTAGATCATTTTTAATCGAAGAAAAATGTCGATTTCTGAGCAACTTTAGTCTTAAAACAGCGGAAGTTGAATTACCTGGAGAATTTTTATTACCTAAGGTAAAAGGATAAAAAAATTTATAATCATATTCAATTATAATCTTTTTTATTAATAAAAACATTATACTTTCAGCATTCTCATTATTATGTAAGGATAGCAAGATTCATGCCACGAGTTGAAGTTGTTCAGCGTCATAATACAGCTGCTAGAAGATTACGTATACGTGGTCACAATGGTCGTCTTTATCCTTACTTAGTGGTTAATGATGCAGGTTTAGGAGATGCACGACGGGAAGAACGTGTTCTCCAATTATTGAGAATGTTAAATCATTATTTGGCAAAGCAGAAAGAAACTTCAAGAAGATTTTTACATTTCACGGTACCACGTGTCGTTGCAGTTTCTCCGCAAATGCGTTTGGTCGAGGATAATCCTGCTTCGATTTCTTTACTGGATATCTATAAGCAAGGGTGTGCCAAATTAGGAATAGAACATGATGCACCTATTGCAAGGTATTACGATAGATTAGCTACTGTACAAGCAAGAGGTGCCCAAGCAAGTCATCAAGTTTTACGAGATATATTAAAAGAAGTACAAACAACTATGGTTGCAAGAACTATGCTTAAAGATTGGGCAATAAAAACCTTTCCTGGTGCAACTGATTATTGGACGTTTAGAAAAATGGTAAACGTTTTGTTCAATCGTAAATTAAATCGAAAAATTAATAATAAATATAATTTGAAGATTTAGGTAAATTGCATTTTTTTCTTTTTTTACAGTTTACGTTGCAATTGTCTTTGGCATGTTTTGCCGAATATGTACTTCATTTGACGAGATTAAATCCAGATATGATGTACGTACATCAAGATTCTGGTCTCATCAACATAGCATATTTTAAATTTGATGTTGATGACACTTCCGGTGAATTAGATGCTAACAGACCGGTTCCATTCCGTTTAACGCCTAATATCTTGGAATTTCTTACGAGTACAGGTAAATGAAACGTTTATTTAAATAAATTTTTACAAGATTTGTATATATCTTTGTATTTATGATTTATATGTATCTTTTTTTTTTTTTTCTTTTTTTTTTTATATAGGTGTTTCCGGACCATTAACGGCAAGCGCGATTGCTACAGCAAGGTGTTTAGTACAACCATCGTTCAAAGTACACACCATTTTACGCGCCATTTTACGAGATGAAGTTATTGCCGATCATAATAAAAAACAGGAAGATGCTGAAAATGCGTCCCAAACGCCAACAGATATGAAAGGCGAACTTTTAATAACGATGGTTACACGTGCGGTTACTGCAATCGTAACGAGACTGAATTCCTTGGCTAACTTTGATGGAACTGATAGCAAAGTCAGCACACTAGTCGCCGCTGCTAATAGTCACGATAATCTATGTAGAATGGATCCATCATGGCATCCGTGGTTATAAAACTTCATACTGTGATGCAGAAAATATGAAAAATTAAAAAAATATATATGTTTCTAAAACATATTTCCATAATTTCATATATTAATTGATCAAATTTTATATTCGCATCGTTCATTATCATTTAAAGATCAATGACAGTATCTAATATAAAACAGATTTTTGATGTATAAAAATAATTGTTATAAGAATTATGTCCATCATGTTCTTGGAAACGCTATATTGTGTAAAACTATATATTCTGTATATTTATAAGTTTTCCTGATCTTTTTTTTCTTTTTTTTTTCTTTTATTTTTTTTTATTTTTTTTTATTTTTTTTATTTGACGCAAGTCACGATACACGTAAGCTATGACACACGTCCGTGTAACATAAAAATCTATGAAGATTTCTGTGTATAATCAGCTGTAAATAATTTAAATAATGAACATTATTTGTAGTAAAATAAAAAATAAACTATTATAAATATTTATAAATATACATCTACATCATTTTCATAAAAGAATAAATTGTCGGTTACTTTCTTTATATAAAAAGAAAAAAAAAAAGAAAAAAAACCAAAAAAACAAAAAAAAAAACAAAAAAAAATTATAAATATCTATTTAGAACAAGTTATACGTATATAATATATAAATCTATATAATATATAAAATATATAATTAACTATTTTCAAAAATTTTGGCGACGTATTATATTACATTGGTCAATACATACACACACGCGCACACACATACAGACACACATTAAATTATTTCGTATATTTAAAAATAATCATCTGTACCATATTTTCATTTGTCACAAGTTCTTAGCAAATTAATGAATCTTTAATAAATCTATACATACTTTAGTCTCAAGATTAAATCTATTTAGTAGGCTTAAGATTAATATTTCGTAACATACATAAATCCCTTGCGGTTGCTTTACGACCTACTACAGTCTGTATATCGTAAAATCTAAGTAATATGTCAGTTGAAAAGGACTCGGGCAGTGCTTTGAGGAGGCAAGGTACCTAAAAGTAAAAAATTTGTAAAATCATTAAAATCTTTTTTATAATACTTTAAAAAATAAAAGTTGCAGTAGAGAAATAAAAAAAAAAATAATAAAATAAAATCGAATAAAAAACAACGTACTAATGTCTGAGGCATTCCTTGAAGCACGATACGAGTTCTGTCTTTACCACATTGTACCATTAACCGTAAAAATTGTAATATAAAATGAGTCTGTTGAGATACTTCTCCATCTCTGCCAGCAAGGAATGTAAACGTTGTGAATAATCCATTTAAGGCTGACGAAAGGGGATCTCTTAAAATAATTGATTTTTGACCATTAGTTGAATTTTGCGTTTGCGGACTCTGTGAACCAAATATAGGATTTGTATCTCCAGTTTCATTGAGCCTCAAAATTTTATTTGCAGGTACACCTAAAGCATCTAATTCGTCCGCATCTAAATCACGACGAACACGTTTTCTATTGTTTCCACGATATGGATTCGAATTATTGTATTCTAATGTTGAAAATATGCAATATACACAAAGCTTCGCTAATATCGATGATTGTGGTTCTACGAGTTCTTCGCTTCTGTAATAAATATGACGAGATAAATATTTCAAAATATTTTGTAAGAGAAATTATATAAACGTTTTTTTTTTTGTATTAAACTTACTGTAACGAATTATATAAATATTGTGGAATGATATGATTTATGAGATCCAGCGTACAATTTTCTATATCAAGATGAAAAATTGCAAATGCTAGGTCTACAGCTTGGTCTAATTCTTCCTGGTATCTATATTTCAAGACTTCTTTGACTATATTTGAAACGAACCATAAAGAGCCACCTGTATTTAATAATAATTCTAATGATTGTGTCGCCTGCATACAAATCCAACCACGTTGATTTATACTATACCAAACGGATTCTAATTGCTCCAATATTGGTTGTCGTGAAATAATACTAGAAACAAAAAAAAACGGTAGCATTAGAATAAAAATAAAATAATGTCTGTATAGATATATTTAGTAACATTTAATATCATACCTGTGAGACATTGAAAGAACTTTTGTTTTAGACTGTGTTGGTGGATGTACGTCATATTGCATTTTTCGTATAATTTGAGACATCAAACTAGATCTATTAAAACGTTTACAATAATTATGCAATTATTAATAAATAAATATTTTATAATTTTAAGAACGAAAATATCAAGCTATAACAATAATAATATTACTAACCTTTCTTTAAAATTGTCTTGCATTTCCTCACCAGGAAGTGGAGTTAAAAAATGCTGAACCATATTCATAGGTTTCAAAAGTGCATCTTGATGAGTAATACTCATATATGCGCAAAGCCATGCAGCTGCACATACTGGTAAACAGCAAGCAGCTGTACGTAATCCATCTAATGTTCTTTTTACATCACCAGCACCTAATACACCACTTTCCCATGCACAAAGTAGTTCTTTTACTGCTCCCATTGCAGATTGACAAGCAACATGCCATTTTATATTACTAGATTTAAAATCTGGATCTGCTGAATTGATTTGAGCTAAGAGTGTATCTACTCTAGCTGGATCAATATTTTGTAACATTTTTTGAGGAGACTTCGGTTTATTTCGTTCAGGCATACATTCGCGTACCCATTGTTCAAAAAAAGAATCTCCTCCTTCTTCTAAAACTACCTGCAAAATAGAAATATTATGATTTAAAAAATGTAATATATATATATATATATATAAATTATGATAGATATAAAACTCACATCAGAACCATAAGTTTGTACAATAGAACAGAGCATCAAAAATGACACATCGAATAACATAGCTCTTGTTGCAGCTGTTTTGCTAGGAACAGGTTCATTGATTTGTTTACTACATTCATTGAATTTAATTAATTTAGTAACAAATGTTTTCAATTTGCCCTCTACTGTAGCAACGGCAAGCATTAATTCAAAACTTTTGCCTGATAAAACCTGATATAACATACTAAGTAATGCCTCGTGAATTTTTGTGTAGTCAGCATTAAGAGTCTTTAAAATTCCTGCTAATGTTGGTTCTGCTCTTATAATTACTTTTGGTATAGATGATGTTGGTGTACTGGAAGTTTCTAATTTTTGCAATGCTGCAGTTAATCCTTCTCTGAAATATTATTTACTTGTATATGTCATAAAATATATTAAAATTATACATATACATAAATTTAAAAAATATTTTGATACCTTCTACTGCTCAATTGTTTTGCCTGCTTTTCTGTAACGAGATTCACCTTCTGCAGTTCATTTAATAAACATTCTATGCAGTTACATGAGCATGTAGTATCCATTATATCAAGAAGAGGAGTAAATTGTAATAATAGTTCCAAAGCATCTAAAATATCTTGCGAATATTCATATTTTTCATCTCCTGAAAATAGACAACATTGTTATAACAATAAAAAGATATCTCAGAAAATTTTGAATTACTTTTTCTTTAATTACCATTCAATGTGGCTGAATGAAGCTCCTTGAGAATAACGGGAACTTTCAAAAATGTAAATGCACCCCATTGTGATTCATTAAATGTACCAGTAACATTATGTAAGCACATTAGACAGGCACGCATTATTTCACAGTAAAGTCTTGCATTTGTATAACTTTTTAAACGTTGTATCATTTGTAATTGATTAACAAACACAGTTGTTTCAGTACTTGGATTTAATAACACTTGAACTGCAAATAATGGCTGCAAACAATGAGTTATAGATTCCATTCTGGATTTTTCAGGTGATAAAGCAAGTATTTCAACTTCCAAGTTGCATAACTTTTTAAGAGATTCTTCTATTGGGACTGATGATTTTAAGTTACTACTTTTTAATAATGTTTCTATTTCTTGACATTTTCTAACCACTACAATGTACAACTCTAAAAACACAAAATAAGATTTAACATTAGGAAATTAAAACATCATAAACGTCATAATATACACACCTTTGTCATCATACTGAGCTAAATACATCATTGCACACAGAAAATCTGAACCAAGCATTTGTTTCAAAATACTGGCTGGTTTATCCATAAGTTCATTTACTTGTTGTGACATAGAATTATTCTGAGGCATTTTATTTAATGTATGCAAATAACATTGTAATAACCAATGCACTATTGATAAAACTGCAGCTGCTAAAAGATCTTCCTCTGGCTTTCCACGGCAAGTTATACCAATCTGAATAGATTCTAAAAACTCTAATAAGCTCACAATACAATGAGGCTTATGAAAACCATCATACTTGCTTATACGCTGTAATACAGCAGCATATGACACTAACTATAAAAAATTATAAGAATTGTTAATGAATTAAATTTATGTAATTTAAACCTATTTAATATAATATAAAACTAACCTGAGAACATAAAGAATGTTTTAAATATGATAACACTAATTGATTAGGACCAGGTCCAACTAACGCTTGTTGCAAAATACAATCTGCTAGATTATATACATCTCCACTAACTCCCCTAGGCAAAATCTAAAAGATTAGAATAAAATAATTCTAATAAAAACATGTACTTATAATAACATAAATTATACTTTTATTAATACGGAAGATAACTCTTACAGTCTTTATATTAATACCCCATTGTAGATCACTCCATCGTTCTCTCCATGCTCTAAGTAACAAAGCTTTTAAGCTACTTGTTTTACTTGTTACTTTTGTCTCCATTACTGATGTTAACAAAAGATTACACATAACTCCTATTAAAGGTGAAATAGATTTAAATAAATATAAAAAAATCACTTATTAAAATTAACTGTTTACTACATTAATATACTTTTGAGAAATTAATGAAACAATTTTTATACAAATATATTTTTAATTTGAAAACAACAAAACGATTGATAAATATTATATTATAATAAGAAACATGATTTCTTCGTTAATATTCCTAACCAATATTATTTTTCATAACATAACCTTTAACGTGCATAAGATTTATAATTTCCATTTTTTAATAGAAATAATTTTTTCTTATTATAATTAATACATACCACATTTTATATAATAAGATTATTTAACACACAATTACAATTTATATGTTTAACAAATCTTCAAAATATATCATCAAAGTTTTGATCATAGAATCATATTTAACGCCATGTTGTCAACTACCTATTCTCTACTTTAACCATAGAAATACTTCGACAAAATGTCATCACCTTCCATTCGAAATGTATACGATTTCAACGACACGTACGGATAAAATATGAACTACACACGTAATAGGAAAACTGTTTCCACTATACGTACATTGCAATGACCTATACGCTTGCATTGGTTATATCCCTCTCGAATTAAAACTATGTAAACATTCCAGAAAATTGTTTCACCAGAATGACACCAGGAGTAACAAAATACAAATTGATTTTGCATATCGAAAGAAAGAGCTAAAGAGACTAGACCGAAGAATACTTCCCAAAGAAATGGTAATGATAATAAATATGAATGATTGTGATTCTAAGTGCGATAGAAAAGTTATCTGTCAATTGCTCTAAGAAATTCATTTATAATTCTACTACATTTAATCATTTTTCTATTGAAGTACGATTTACGATAAAAAATACAAATAGAATTAGATTGAGATATAAAATGCAATTGGAATAAAATTGAAAAAATATTGAAAAAGTAATACAGTATGCAGCCATTCGCTCGATAATACTTGCGTTATAAGATTTACAATTAAACTTTGCAAGTAATACCGACCCAGGTCTCACTACGTGGAAGTTGCTGCATGTGGAGACCCACGGGCTGACGGTGATTCTACTCTAAAATCCGCGTTCCACGATACCGATCCGCGATACCTTTCCGCTTCAATGCACTGGCTTCTTAACTAACAGGGTATGCGTAGCTTAGCTACTACACACCTCTTACAGATAGCTCCACCATTTGCACCGTCTGCTTCAGACATAACGGATTATTAAGCACATCTGAATTCGTGCTTTCCGAATTACGAACAATCAAAGCGCACTCCTTAGAAATACTAATCGCGTCGCGACACTCACGTGTGTGTTATAATTACGTAGATTCTACTGTTAAGCCGAAATTCGCGAAGTACCCCCAACGAAATTTGGAAAAAATCAAACGAAGTCCACGGTAGGACCTTTAATCGCGCCCGAACACCCACGCGAGTGTTAGAAAAACGATGACTCTACTCTAAAATCGCGTTTTCGATTCGAACAATCAAACGAAGTTTAATCGCGCCCGAGAACACCAACGCCTGTGCTCGCCGACACGCGCGCTGATGTTCTTCCTATCCTTCCCGTATTCGCGTGTAAAAATCGATGATGAATCCAGCCAGGTGACGACGCATCCGTCCGCAGATGAACCTATCCCTCGATGACCTATCCTGTAAAAGAAAAAGATAAAGAGGAAATAATATATATATATATACATATATAAAATACAAGTAGAAAATAAATATATATAAATCGATAAGAGACCTAGAAAAAGAAACGAAAAGAGAAGCAGCATGCATCATCCTATCGATCCTACCTAAAGCAACTAAATCATAATTAATAGAATATCTTAAAAACATAATTAAGAACATAATCAAAAATATAATTAAAAATATAATTAAAAATACAATTAAACACATAATTAAAAACAAAATTAAAAGGAAATAACATATTAATAACACAATTGAAAACATAATTGAAAAAGAAAAATATGAGATAGAAATGAGAGCCGGAGAAAGAAAAGAGAGCCCCAAAAAGAGAAGAATAGAGAGCCCCAAAAAGATAAGACAAGAGAAACAGTTCTATATGATGCTGAGACAGCAGCCCGCACAGAAGCCCTCACCCACAGGCCCCTCCCATGGGTCCCACCCGAGATTTATAAAGAATAATTATTGATAATAAATAAGAAAAAATAGAAATGATAGCGGACATTAAAGTGTGATAGAGAAATTTCCTTTTCGTTTCTCTGAGTATTTTTGTAGAATAGATTTCTGCTATATTACTTCTTTTGAAGTATTATAAGCTATATAAAATGAAAATATGTTAATGTTTAGTTGGAATTAGTTTGAATAGATATTGGAAAAGTAATTCAATATGCAGCTATTCGTTCGTTAATACTTGCATTTAAAAATTTACAATTAAACTTTGCAAGTATTAACGATCCAGGTCTCACCACGTGGAGGTTGCTGCATGTGGAGACCCACGAGCTAACGGTGACTCTACTTTACTCTAAAATCCGCGTACCGCGATACCGATCCCTCATGCCTTCCGCTTCGGATATCTTGGGCATGGTACAAAGCTAACAGGAAGTATCTAGCCTTAGCTACAGGGACTCCGCTTACAGAAAGCTTAACCGTTCGACACCCTCCGCCTCAGGCATAACGGATTATTAAGCACATCTGAATTCGTGCATCCGAATTTCGAACAATCAAAGCGCATTAATCGCGTTCGCGACACTCACGTGTGTTATAATTACGTAGATTCTACTGTTCTATCCAAATTCGCGAAGTAATCTAATCGAAATGTCGAAGAAATAAAACGAAGTCCCCGGTAGGACTTTCAATCGCGCACGCGAACACTTACGTGAGTGTTAGAATAACGGTGACTCTAAGTTGAAATCCGAAGTGAACTCCGAATTTCAACACTAAAACGAAGTCCATGATAGGACTTTTAATCGCGCCCGGACACCCACGCAAGTGTTCGAAAAACGATGACTCTACTCTAAATAAACTAATCGAATATTCGAGCAAACAAAACGAAGTCCCCGGTAGGACTTTTAATCGCGCTCGCGAACACCCACGCGGGTGTTAGAATAACGGTGACTCTAAGTTGAAATCCAAAGTGACATATGCTAACCGGTATTTAGACTTTCCATGATATTTGTCGGGATTTCCGCCCCGCTACCAAACATTAGGATTGTCATAACATCAGCCAGCTATGTACAGCACTACAAGGTAAACCGTTCGCGCACCCCGAATTTCAACACTAAAACGAAGTCCATGATAGGACTTTTAATCGCGCCCGGACACCCACGTAAGTGTTCGGAAAACGGTGACACTACTCTAGAAAAACGCGTTCGCGAGGTAATCTAATCGAATATTCGAGCAAATTTAAACGAAATCCCCGGTAGGATTTTTAAGTCGCGTCCGCGTACATTCACGTGAGTTTTAGAAAAACGGTGACTCTACTCTAAATTCGCGTTTTCGATACGAGCAATCAAACGAGGTATAATCGCGCCCGAGAACACCCACGCTAGTGCACGCCGGCACGCACGCCAGTGTTCTTCCTATCCTGCCCGTAACCGCGTAAAAATCGATGATGAATCGTGCCAGGCGATGACGCATTCGACCAGAGATGAACCTATACCTTGATGATTTTTCCTGAAAAAGAAAAAAAGAAAATGAATAAACGAAAAATAAGAAAATAGAAGTAGCTCTGCACGCTGCTAAAGCATCAGTCCGCTACATCTCATGGGTTCTACCTAATGCTTAAAAATTAAAATTAATTAGAATATATTAATAACAATCCTAAAAACATAAAAACATAATTAAAAAGAAATAACATAAATAAATATTGAATAGACATAATTAAAAAGAAATAACATAATAAAAATCTGAAAAGACATAATGAAAAGAAATAACATATTAATGACATAATTAAAAACATAATTAAAGAAGAAAAATATGAATAATAAAAGAGAGCTGCTGAAAGATAAGAAAATAGAAGTAGCTCTGCACGCTGCTAAAACAACAGTCCGCTTCATCTCATGGGTCCTATCTAATGCTTAAAAATTACAATTACTTAGAATATATTAATAACAAACCTAAAAACATAAAAACATAATTAAAAAGAAATAACATAATAAATATCTGAAAAGACATAATAAAAAGAAATAACATATTAATAACATAATTGAAACATAATTAAAGAAAAAAAATATGAGTAATAAAAGAGAGCTGTTGAAACATAAGAAAATAGAAGTAGCTCTGCATGCTGCTGAAACAACAATCCGCTTCATCTAATGGTTCCTACCTAAAATCTGTAAATCATAATTAATAAGAATATATTATAAACATAATTAAAACCATAAAAACATAATTAAAAGGAAATAACATAATAATAATCTGAAAAGTCATAATGAAAAGAAATAACATATTAATAACATAATTAGATACATAATTAAATAAGAAAAATATTAGATAGAAAAGAAAGCTGCAGAAAGATAAGAAAATAGAAGCAGCTCTACACGATGCTAAGAGAGCAACCCGCACAGAGGCCCACACCCATGTCCCCATCCCATGGGTCCCACCCGAGACTAATAAATCATAATTAATAATAGTAAATAAAAACGAAAAATATGAAATAGGAAAGAGAGCCCCAAATAGAGAAAAAAAGAAAAGCAGCTGTATAAGATGCTGAGAAAGCAACCCGCACAGAAGCCCTCGCCCACAGACCCCATCCCATAGGTCCCACCCGAAACTATAAATCACAATTCAAAAAAGAATATTAACAACATAAAAAATAAAAACAAGAAAAATATAACTTAAGAAAAAGAGCCACAGAAGGATAAGAGAATAGAAGCAGTTCTACATGATGCTGAGACAGCAACCCGCACAGAGGCCCTCACCCATGGACCCCTCCCATGGGTCCCACCCGAGATATATAAAGGATAATTAATGATAGTAAATAAGAAAAAATAGAAATGACAGTAATTATACAAACGATAAAATGCTGAATTTAATTTGATTAAACTTAAGAAAAATAAAAGATCAATTAAAAAGAAATAAATAAATATTATTCTCTCTGAAAGAAATATTATATTTATTAATCGATAATATATAATAATATATGTACATGTTCTCTATAACGTTGCTAAGAATATCCTATTGTTTAAATATTAATTAATTATTTCTTCACGTGTTCGCTATCCCACGACTCGGACCTAGCTGAAAAGAAATAAGGAAAGAAAAAAGAATTAGTATATATGTTTATTAATTATACGAACAATAAAATGCTAAATTTAATTTGATTAAACTTAAGAAAAATAAAGGATTAATATAAATAAATATTATTCGCTCTGAAAGAAATATTATTATATTTATTAATCGATAGTAAATGATAATACATGTATATGATTTTTATAACGTTGCTAAGAATATCTTATTGTTTAAATATTAATTAATTATACTTTACGTATATCGTACATTGTTTAAATGTTAAAATAATCCAATTTATTAATTATTCCTTCCCGTGTTCGCGATCTCACGACTTAGACCTAGCTGAAAAGAAATAAAGAAGAAGAAAGAATATGTATGTATGTGTATTATTTATACGAACAATAAACTTCGGAATTTAATTTAATTAAACTTAAAAGCTAAGAAAAAAAGAATATTAATTAAAAAAGAATGAAAAATTCTGAATACTGATCTAAAGAAATATTATATTACTTTTACATTTCATAGACATGTGATTTTAATATAGAACTCGATTTTATTAAAATTAAATTATGAATTGAATTGAACTTTAGAAAAGAAAAAATGTGTTGAATCTATCAATCGACTTTAACGTAAAATTTGATTTTATTAAACTCGAATCATAAATTCAATTAAGTTTTAAAAAAAAGTTTAATATTAAAAAGGCATAAAATATGAAATAATCCTATTCGCGTACGCGTGGCAATGTAGGAATATTATTTACGGAAAGTTACTTCGTCTCAGTTTTTTAAATTTACACCCGTACACCCATCACCATAAGAGCATTTTGAGTGACAACATGGTAAAATTAAAATACTAACATAGTAAAACTAAGAGCCATTCTCGAAAGTTCCTAGTGAACCTTCGAAAATAACTCAATAGCCTAATAGTTGTCCTCTTGAGCCACATGTTGTCTTCGGCATATAGCCTCTTCTTTGCTTCGTGCCTCAACCTAATCGATTATCACTCTAAAACTGTAACGACAAAATTTGATTCCAAATTCTAAGATATGAAAGAAAACTCTAATACAACCCTAACGAATCTGAAAACTTATTATTATCCTTTCGAAAGATACTTTTCCGCTGCGTGGGAGAAATTAGATATTAATTATAAAAAAAATTAGAAATTAAATAATAGTATATTAATTGCTGAAAATCCTGAGCTAAAAATTAATTAATTTATCACCTAGGCTTACGGACTACGTCGTTTTGTTTTTTAGCAATCATTCTACTCGATTTTTCTCTTTCAAAACCAATGACTCTATCGAGACTTTTCTTGTATCAATTTAAATTGATTAAATATTTAATTAATAATTATTTAAAAATATAAAGTAAACCCTTGGACGTTCCTTCTTACAAACGAATATTTTAATTATTGTAATAAAATCATCCACAGTTTCGTTTGTAATCCAGAGACTACCTATCGCGAGTGTCTTCTTGCTCATTCTTTATTAAAACTTATGAATATCGATTCTTTACTTATTTCCGCGCGAGTAAAATATTTAAAAATGTATTAAAATATTCAAAATCTCAAATCATTATAATCGCGTTTGAGCAAGTAGACCCTATCCTGATCTAATAAATAAATGAAAAAATAAGAAACCATTCACGAGTAAATCTCCGAAGAAATTTACTCGCGGTCACTCAATGCTCTTCTACTAATTAATTACAACCAATCACCTGTGCCGATTCGGACCTTTCGTCCTCGACATGATTAAGTGATTGGAGGGATTTAAAAATTCACTCACTACTTAAGAAGTTCTGCGATGGCTCCAAAACACTCGTTCGCCGTTTAAGTCGAAATTGAGGATGAATGTTTCGTTAAAATAAGGTAAGTCGACATGGAAGTTAATCAAGATCCTCTTCTATGATGCACTGACTCTATTACGCGACAAATACTTTTAAACGAACGGTCACTGAATTTACTTCGCGAAACTCTAGTGTCTTTTATAAATACAGTCTATGTGACTGTTAAAAAAGCAAAACGTTTTGCTGAAAAACACTGATTCTAACGATTGCATTGCACGCAATTGATGTAAATATACTTGTTGTTTAAATCGCGGAACCCGAACGAACAAACACTGCTTCTATTTCGCGATATTCTTATTTAACCGATACAAATAATCGATTTTACCGATTCTTGCTTCGCGTGCGATTACAATGATGTCCTGAAACAAAAAATAAAAACAAAATTATTATTATCACTGTTATAATAAGAAACTATATAAATTATTGAAGAAATGTCCGATATAAAAATATATTTACCTTAAATATTCGTTGATAGTTGCAACAAAGACATCCTAAGATACTTTCGATGTTTACTCGTCAAAAGACAAAGGAGAAATGATTCGGTAATAGTACAAGTCCATAACGATATCGCATGAGTTAATAAAAAAAAAGGCCAACGAATAAGGGATGAAAATTTTGAAGTATCGAAATTTTAAATTAAAATTAATCTAAGTCCAACGCGCGTTATTACAATTTTAATGTATAAATAAATGTACTATTGTTTAAATATTACATTATTCTATCCCACGTACTTGAAAGATTGTTTAAATAATTATAAATTACCGAAAGTATTAATTTATAAGTTCTCGCGTTTAGAAAAAGAGAATCGCGATGTTCACACGTCGGAGTGCAAGAGAGAACTAACTTGTAAACTGTCAAAGTTAAGAGAAAGCGCGTTTATGTTTATATTATACAAGGTCGACTACCCCGAAACGAAAATTTTTAAATACCGGAATATATAATTAAAATTATTCTAAATACCGCGCACGTTTCCGTGTTTTTAATGTTTAAATAAATGTACTATTGTTTAAATATTACTTTATTCTATCCCACGTACTCGAAAGATTGTTTAAATAATTATAAATTACCGAAAGTATTAATTTATAAGTTCTCGCGTTTAGAAAAAGAGAATCGCGATGTTCACACGTCGGAGTGCAAGAGAGAACTAACTTGTAAACTGTCAAAGTTAAGAGAAAGCGTGTTTATGTTTATATTATACACGGTCGACTACGCCGAAACGAAAATTTTTAAATACCGGAATATATAATTAAAATTATTCTAAATACCGCGCACGTTTCCGTGTTTTTAATGTTTAAATAAATGTACTATTGTTTAAATATTACTTTATTCTATCCCACGTACTCGAAAGATTGTTTAAATAATTATAAATTACCGAAAGTATTAATTTATAAGTTCTCGCGTTTAGAAAAAGAGAATCGCGATGTTCACACGTCGGAGTGCAAGAGAGAACTAACTTGTAAACTGTCAAAGTTAAGAGAAAGCGTGTTTATGTTTATATTATACACGGTCGACTACGCCGAAACGAAAATTTTTAAATACCGGAATATATAATTAAAATTATTCTAAATACCGCGCACGTTTCCGTGTTTTTAATGTTTAAATAAATGTACTATTGTTTAAATATTACTTTATTCTATCCCACGTACTCGAAAGATTGTTTAAATAATTATAAATTACCGAAAGTATTAATTTATAAGTTCTCGCGTTTAGAAAAAGAGAATCGCGATGTTCACACGTCGGAGTGCAAGAGAGAACTAACTTGTAAACTGTCAAAGTTAAGAGAAAGCGCGTTTATGTTTACATTATACACGGTCGACTACCCCGAAACGAAAATTTTTAAATACCGGAATATATAATTAAAATTATTCTAAATCCCTCGCGCGATTTCGTGTATTAATGTTTAAATAAAAGTACTATTGTTTAAATATTACTTTATTCTATCACACGTACTTGAAAGATTGTTTAAATAATTATAAATTACCGAAAGTATTAATTTATAAGTTCTCGCGTTTAGAAAAAGAGAATCGCGATGTTCACACGTCGGAGTGCAAGAGAGAACTAACTTGTAAACTGTCAAAGTTAAGAGAAAGCGTGTTTATGTTTATATTATACACGGTCGACTACGCCGAAACGAAAATTTTTAAATACCGGAATATATAATTAAAATTATTCTAAATACCGCGCACGTTTCCGTGTTTTTAATGTTTAAATAAATGTACTATTGTTTAAATATTACTTTATTCTATCCCACGTACTCGAAAGATTGTTTAAATAATTATAAATTACCGAAAGTATTAATTTATAAGTTCTCGCGTTTAGAAAAAGAGAATCGCGATGTTCACACGTCGGAGTGCAAGAGAGAACTAACTTGTAAACTGTCAAAGTTAAGAGAAAGCGCGTTTATGTTTACATTATACACGGTCGACTACCCCGAAACGAAAATTTTTAAATACCGGAATATATAATTAAAATTATTCTAAATCCCTCGCGCGATTTCGTGTATTAATGTTTAAATAAAAGTACTATTGTTTAAATATTACTTTATTCTATCACACGTACTTGAAAGATTGTTTAAATAATTATAAATTACCGAAAGTATTAATTTATAAGTTCTCGCGTTTAGAAAAAGAGAATCGCGATGTTCACACGTCGGAGTGCAAGAGAGAACTAACTTGTAAACTGTCAAAGTTAAGAGAAAGCGTGTTTATGTTTATATTATACACGGTCGACTACGCCGAAACGAAAATTTTTAAATACCGGAATATATAATTAAAATTATTCTAAATACCGCGCGTGATTTCGTGTTTTAATGTTTAAATAAATGTACTATTGTTTAAATATTACTTTATTCTATCCCACGTACTCGAAAGATTGTTTAAATAATTATAAATTACCGAAAGTATTAATTTATAAGTTCTCGCGTTTAGAAAAAGAGAATCGCGATGTTCACACGTCGGAGTGCAAGAGAGAACTAACTTGTAAACTGTCAAAGTTAAGAGAAAGCGCGTTTATGTTTACATTATACACGGTCGACTACCCCGAAACGAAAATTTTTAAATACCGGAATATATAATTAAAATTATTCTAAATCCCTCGCGCGATTTCGTGTATTAATGTTTAAATAAAAGTACTATTGTTTAAATATTACTTTATTCTATCACACGTACTTGAAAGATTGTTTAAATAATTATAAATTACTGAAAGTATTAATTTATAAGTTCTCGCGTTTAGAAAAAGAGAATCGCGATGTTCACACGTCGGAGTGCAAGAGAGAACTAACTTGTAAACTGTCAAAGTTAAGAGAAAGCGTGTTTATGTTTATATTATACACGGTCGACTACGCCGAAACGAAAATTTTTAAATACCGGAATATATAATTAAAATTATTCTAAATACCGCGCACGTTTCCGTGTTTTTAATGTTTAAATAAATGTACTATTGTTTAAATATTACTTTATTCTATCCCACGTACTCGAAAGATTGTTTAAATAATTATAAATTACCGAAAGTATTAATTTATAAGTTCTCGCGTTTAGAAAAAGAGAATCGCGATGTTCACACGTCGGAATGCAAGAGAGAACTAACTTGTAAACTGTCAAAGTTAAGAGAAAGCGCGTTTATGTTTACATTATACACGGTCGACTACCCCGAAACGAAAATTTTTAAATACCGAAATATATAATTAAAATTATTCTAAATACCGCGCGTGATTTCGTGTTTTAATGTTTAAATAAATGTACTATTGTTTAAATATTACTTTATTCTATCCCACGTACTCGAAAGATTGTTTAAATAATTATAAATTACCGAAAGTATTAATTTATAAGTTCTCGCGTTTAGAAAAAGAGAATCGCGATGTTCACACGTCGGAGTGCAAGAGAGAACTAACTTGTAAACTGTCAAAGTTAAGAGAAAGCGCGTTTATGTTTACATTATACACGGTCGACTACCCCGAAACGAAAATTTTTAAATATCGGAATATATAATTAAAATTATTCTAAATCCCTCGCGCGATTTCGTGTATTAATGTTTAAATAAAAGTACTATTGTTTAAATATTACTTTATTCTATCACACGTACTTGAAAGATTGTTTAAATAATTATAAATTACCGAAAGTATTAATTTATAAGTTCTCGCGTTTAGAAAAAGAGAATCGCGATGTTCACACGTCGGAATGCAAGAGAGAACTAACTTGTAAACTGTCAAAGTTAAGAGAAAGCGCGTTTATGTTTACATTATACACGGTCGACTACCCCGAAACGAAAATTTTTAAATACCGAAATATATAATTAAAATTATTCTAAATCCCGCGCGTGATTTCGTGCTTTAATGTTTAAATAAATGTACTATTGTTTAAATATTACTTTATTCTATCCCACGTACTTGAAAGATTGGTTAGATAATTATAAATTACCGAAAGTATTAATTTATAAGTTTTCGCGTTTAGAAAAAGAGAATCGCGATGTTCACACGTCGGAGTGCAAGAGAGAACTAACTAGCCATCAACTAATCGTCAAAGTTAAACGAAGGACCGCTTATGTTTATATTGTACAAGGTGAACTACCCCGAGTTTAAAATTATTAAGTTTTGGAAATTTATTTTAAAATATTTTTTGTTTCTGGGTCGTTCTCGTCATTTTAATGTTTAAACAAATGTACTATTGCTTAAATATAATATTATTCTATACCGTGTACGTTAGAAATTTTTTAATCAATTAAAAAATTACCGAATTTATTAATTTGTACGTTTCTGCCTTTAAAAAGATTAAGTTTTGATGTGCACTCGTCCGAGTACAACCGAAAACGAACTCGCTAATCGTCAAAGTTACTCGAAGAACCGCTTATGTTTATATTGCACAAGGCCAACTACCCCGAGTTTAAAATTATTAAGTATTGGAATTTTAAATTGATGTTATTTTAAATTCCTTGCGCATTTCCGTATTTTTAATGTTTAAACGAATGCAATATTATTTAAAAATTGGTTTATTTTATTACGTGTGCATTAAAGATTGTTTAAATAATTTAAACGCTATAGAAAGTATTAATTTTATAAATCCTCGCGTTTAGAAATAGAGTGTCTCGATGTACACTCGTTGGAGTCCAAGAGAAATCTAACTCGGTAGTTGTCAAAGTTAAGAAAAAGTGCGTTTATGTTTATATTACACAAGATCTACTACACCGAGATTAAACTTTTTAAGTAGTGAAATTATAAATTGAAATTATTTGAAGTTTCTCCACGTTTCCGTCTCTTTAATGTTTGAACGAATGTACTATTGCTCAGATAAAGACATACGTACATTGTGTCAACGTTGCAAGTATTTAAAAAAATGAGTATTAAAAAATGTATCATATTTAATAAATACATATTTTATATTATTAGTGTAATTCAGCTCGAGATTATGCTTCCTCTTAAGAACAATTTATTGTAGGCTTAAGACAAAATAATATTCCTAAACATAAGAAACAATTAGACTTAATATTTATTGTTCATTGTTTACTTAGATCAGATTAAAATAAATCATCAATTAAAATAAATATTGTACAAATCATATATATTTATTAAAAATACGTAATTTTTTTGTTTAAACAATTTCATCAAACATCAAATCTTTCAAAACAAAGTGATTGACCTTCTTCTTCATATTCTTCCCTTGTTACAAGAAGACTAGAAAATATTGGATCTTTTGATAATGCTTTCCCACCATGCCATGCATAAGTGATTGGACTGTAAATAAAAAATATTTTACTTAGAAAATTTATTAAAATTTTCTACTATAATACGTAAATAATAACAGAATACACAAAATACTTGCTTCTCTGGTGAAAAAACATTTATCATATAATCAAAGGGTGCAAGACTTCTAACTTCTTTAAATACTCTGTCTCGAAAACCTGGAAACTTTGCATTTCCACCTGTAAGCACTATGTTAGACAAAAGATGTGGCCATGTTTCTTCTTCACAAGCTCTCAAACAATCTATAATAGCTTCAGGTATACCCATTTGTCGAATACCAACATCAGATGGATGAAAAAGAATTTCAGGTATCGCAAATCGTTCATTGCTCAAACGTACTGCTTGTTGTTCATTAGAAACCTCTGGATTTTTAAGAAAGCCACGTCGCAATGTTGTATAATCTGGTAAAACATAATCCTTAACAATGTCATTATTTTCTAACTTTTTCTTAGCAGATTCCATGTCTTTATAAAAATCTTGTGATACAAAACAAGAATCTTCTTTTGCTTGATTTATTACATATGTTTCATCCATAACATGTAATTGTCGATAAGATATTATTTCTTTCAAATGATTTGTAAGAAGTTTTCCACCCACATCTATTCTTCGTATACCTTCCTTAATTTTGATACCATTTACATATGGCACAATATGTGTAAAACTATATCCAGTGTCAACTACTATACAACATTTCGTTCCAGATCTTTCACTTCTATGATTGTAACACGAAAGGCTACTTGTATTTACCCTAAGAAGACTATGACATTCATATTCTTCAAAAAAGATTTCAGTCATGGCCTCTTGAATACTTGCAAAATTAAATGGCGGTTCGGTTATTATCACAGAAAGTTGATTTAAATTAACAGGACAACATTCTTTCGAAAATATATAATCCCAGACAGTTTTTTGAATATCCCAATTTACAAGATATCCTTTCTGAAATGGTAAAATATAAAATAGTCCAGAAGCATCTCTACATTCTTCTATTTGATTTCCTATGAAAGGTCTTCGACGTTCACTTTTTGCTTTCATTATACAGTTAGGAACTATTCTGCAAATATTAAAAAATTAAATATTATTAATTATGAATATAACAAGCATTATTGTTTATTTCATAAACATAAAGTTACTTTGGATTTTCTGTAGAAAGTCCAACTTTGATTGTATATGCTCCATTGTCAAAAATGAATGCAGGGTTAGTCATTTTGGTTGACATAATTAGTCCAATTATGTCAAATTATATAATATTTCTCCGTTTTCATTAATATTTGATATCGTCAATCTAATACTTATCACTGATTATATTCAAAATAATAATATAAACGAACTATAGTTTTCTATAGTTGGTACTTAGTGTGAAATAGCCAAGTTATCGTTCCTGTTTTAATTTAACGCGGGAAAATCAAAAGACTATATTTATATTAATATAAATCTATATAATTCTGATCTATATATATGATGTTTAATATAATATTTTAGTTTTTATTTGAGACACATTAAGAATGCGTAATAAATTTATATTTGTATTCCTTCCTTTTTTATTTTCTAATTAAATATTTTTTGTGACCCATTAGATTCTTAAAATCCATAACATCGATGTGTAACCTTAAAAAACAATTAGTTGAAAATCAAATACAGATAATTAACCGATTAAGAAATAATTCAGAAAACATTAGAATATTTTTAATCTATTATTATTTCTCTTATTTTTGCATAAATATTTAAAGCATTTCATTTTCCCTCGAGAATGTATATCGTTTATCGGAATATCGATTATTTTACAACAAGAATTAAGTACACGTTATCATGAAATAAGTGTTACTTGAAATTAAAATATATGCAAGACTTGCATTTAAAGAGAGATCGAATATTTATTGAATCTATTAATTATATGATTTTTTCATTATAACTGTGTTTTCAAAGTATTTACGTGTTATGTAAACATTGCGTTTATCTGTCATTATATATATTTTTGGTGATGCTAATATTATAAACATCACCGTATGATATTTTACTTCTTTAAATTATCATATATTAAAAATTGAACTTTGTATTTTCAAAGATTCTTTTTCTGTAGTTACCAAGAAAAGACATTATTAACATTGAGAGATTATTTGTGATCTTTGGTGAAAACAAAGAAAAGTAATAAAATATCTAAAAATGCAACAAAATAATGAATTGATTGATTTATTGGAGCAAAGAAGGAAAGATTCTGATTTTTCATGGGTTTCTAGACTCATGAAAATACAAATGCCTCATATGCTACCACCAGAATTAAATTTATCTAGAAATCAAATAATAAATACAGTATTAAATAGTCCACGCATAAAAGAAGTGATTAGTTATTTAGCAAAAAGTCAAAATGTTTATACATATATTATTGAACGAAAAGCTTATGCCATTTTGCAGGAAATGGCAAGTAAGGCTCATTTACCTACAGTTCGTTGGCTAGGTATATTCTATTCATTTTTAATATGAACATGTTAAAAGATAAAATATTGAACATGTAATTATAATTATTGATTAAATTATTTAAAATTTTAAATATTTTTTCTTTATCTAGGTTTCTTTATTATTAAAACTTTGAAGAAGATCTTCTGCAACCTTTATATAAATGAAAGAATGATATTTAATTTAAAAAAACAAATGTCTAGTTTTCAAGTACAATATATATATGTACCATCACATAGAAGTTATCTGGATTTTATTTTACTATCATGTATACTCTTTAATTACGATATGTCATTACCAAATATTGCAAGTGGGATGGATTTTTATCAAATGAGATTTATTGGAGAAATATTACGTAAAACTGGAGCATTTTATATGAGACGTAGTTTTTCTAATGATTTATTATATAAAGAAATTTTTAAAGCATATGTTAGCTATCTTGTAAATCATAATGATAGAGCAATTGAATTTTTCATCGAAGGTACTCGTAGTAGAAGTCAAAAAAGTATTGAACCTAAATATGGTAAATATTTTTTTTATTCTACAGTGAAAATATGTTATTAGTGATATATTATTATATATTTATATATATTAATATATTTAGGTTTCTTATCTGTCATTTTGGACACTTATCTTCAAAGTACTGTACCTGAGATTCAGTTTCTTCCAATTAGTATCAGTTATGATCGCCCACTAGAAGAAAAATTATTTGTCTATGAACTACTAGGGGTGCCAAAGCCAAAAGAAACAACAACTGCTTTCTTGCAATCTTTGCTTATGTTAAAAAATCATGTTTCTTATGGATCAGTATTTTTCAATATTGGGGAACCTATTTCTGCATCACAATATATAACATCAAAGGATCGTAAAACCAAGATTATAAATCCTGATTATAAATTACCATCAACTATTATAGAAAACTTAGCATATGACATAATATATACTCATCAAAAAAATACGATTCTTACAACTTTTAATATAATTGCTTTGTTGTTTAATGAAAGAGTGCAAACGTATCCTGCAAATCCATACACTCTTCAAACATTGGCAGAAGATTACAAATGGTATAAAAACTGGCTCTTATCATTAGGAGCTACGATTCATCCTTCAATTGAGAAGTAAATATTATTTTATTTTTTCTACAGTTTTCCTACAAATAAAATTATATATTACTTTTTTTTTTTAATTTAATAATTTCTTTGTTACAGTATGACTACAGATGAATTATATAATGAAATATTAGTATCACTAGAAACACATTCAGAATTGCTTACATTAGATGAATCAAAAATGTTGAACTTAAAAAATATGTATGTAGAAATGAAATCAGAAAACTATACAAATATAAAGGGACATAATTTGAATAAACGTACTATGGAAGTAGGTGTACCAGCTATTAATTTAACTATTTATGTAAATCCTACTTTATTTTTTCTTGCAAAATTAGGGATTATTACTGCAACAGTTGGATTAGACAGTATTCATATGGGTAACTTTTAATTGCAATATTGCTAAATCGACAAGTAAACATAAATTTATTTTATCACTTTTTATATTTTCAGACAAAGCCTTTGAACGATATGTTCTACTAAGAAAATTATTAAGTACAGAGTTTGCATTATTTTTAAATGCAAGTTCTTCTGTAATTAATTTAGAATGGAAAAAATCAATTGATATTTTAGTGAAAGAAGGCTGTTTATATATTCAGAATGATTTAATTACAGGACAGAAAACTGCATTGTTTTCTCTTCTACATAATCTTATATTACCATTTATTGATGCAGCGTGTTTTACCTGTACTACTTTATTAAATGTAAGAACAAGAAACATATGTCTTATATTGAATACAATACTATCTTAATTTTTAATTTTTTTTTTTATTATAGTGGAATGAATCGGTATTGGGTACTATAACAAACCAAAAAGTATTGAAAGAATGTCAGAAGCAAGTAGAAATTGCATTATTTGAGGAAAAAAATTCTCGTCCTCATCCATACTGTTTAGCACTTGATCTTTTTAAATCTACATTGTCTAATCTTTTACAACAAGGTATTGTTGTAACATCTGATAAAGAAGATATTTATTTTGTAGATAAAATACAAATGGAATATCTTATTTTAAAATTACACCAACTCCCATTACTACATCCTTTGGGATTTTATAGTGATATTTCTTTATCACCATTAAATACTTCCGTACATATACAAGCAAAATTATAAAAATATATGTATTATATATTCACAAAATTTATACTGTTTTTGGACATATCTACATGTTCATTTTTCAATTCTCTTATAATCAATTATGTACAATTGTGTAGTAGACGTATTAGAGTATAACTTATTATTAATACTTTAGTAATATATTAAATGTTTATACTTACAAATACAGCTTAAAAATGACTTATTTATACATTAAAATGGATATAATTTGTATCATTACATGTTTATATTTCTTATAAAAATGTCATTAAATATTAGAAATGAAATTATCCACATTGCGAAGAATTCTTGCCGTTTCTTCATTAAATTCTTCCACTGATCTCTTTTTCTTACCAACAAGTACAGTAGGAATAGTACCTTGAGTTCCATTATTTCGAAAAAGAAGCTAAAAGTTTATGAGAATTATCCTTATTTTTTTTATACATTTGAAATGTGCCTTATAATTTCATTAAAAATCAACTTACCATAACTAATCTAACCAAATAGACAGCAAATGTAAGGAATGAAATAGCCATTAATGCACCTTCTAAAGAAGGAAAACCTAATCCATGATCTTCATAATCATCATGATCATAATGATCACTTCCTCTTTTTATGCGATTTGGATTTATAAATCTTATGAGTCTAGATTCTATGCAAAATTAAATGTGATATTGATAAGAAAATTTTTCTATATATATATATACACTTAATATTTAATTAACTTAAAAGATTAATATTAACAAAGTGAATAATCTATTTATAATTCACCTATTTCAAGCGATAATATCTTTTCAAATGATTTCAGAAATTGGAGTTTGCCTTTTATACTTGATGGTTGAGATTTTAAATTTTTATGAACATTTTTTAATATTTCAGTTGGTAAATACATTAGAAAGGTATTTTTATCTTCTTTCAAAGTTTCATTTAAATTTTTATTAGACAATGGTAATTGTTGTTTGAGTATAGCTTCTTTAGTATCATACATTTTTGTATCTGGTATATGTTCCTCTAATTTTATTGGATCGGATTCAATCAATAATTTATCCTATAATATATTTCAAATATTTACTTTAATTTATTTAAATAATAATGTGATATAAACGAAAGCATCTAAAAATATATTTTTTAAATAGAATTATAAAGTACAATATTTCATGTAATTGTTTCTTAAAAAATGCGGAATTTAAATTATACTTCTTACCATTTCATAACTATTATTTTTTATGTCACAATTATTCTCGACAATATAATCAGCAGATACGTTTGTAAAATATTTCTCTGACCCAGTATTTAATTCTGTTACTGATAATTGAGTTATATTTACATCCGAATTGTGTGTTAATGGAATGTTTATATCTGGTTGTTTTTCATAAATCGTACTGTTTTCTTCCTTATGAAAAAAATTTTTATTATCGTCATTTCGTATAAATTTATATTCATAGTCACGATTAGAAAAAGGAATTCTATGAAAATTAAAACAATATCAGAAATGAATTAGAACAACTATACATATTTATTGTATTGTAATACAATACAATATATATAAAATGTACATTATAAAGTAATATAATACACACCTGTAAACTTTCTTTTCATCTGAGAACTCAGGAATTTCGACCCATTCAGCTTTAACATTTTTTCCAAAATATAACATTTCAAAAATTATAATATAATACATTATCATCTTAGTTTTATTTCCTGCGTTATTTAACTTTTGGAATAGTTAATTTTTTTATTTTTTTTAATTTTTTATTTTTTTTATAAAAACCTTATTATAAATACAAAAATCGTATTTGAGTTGGTTCTTTAAGTTCTGTTAGAAGTGACGATTTAAATCTAACTAACGACAAGTAAGTGTGACATAGGACACGCACGAAATAACTAATCGCTTAAGCTATTATTTCCAGCAGGAGTTCTGTTAGAAATAAGAAGGAAATGGAAGTTACATTTTAATACCTCTAAAAAAGTATATTGTATTATTCATATCAAAACTAAATTATCATAATAATATCAATGATTATAATAATGATAAAATGATATACTAAAAGTGATATATCAAATATTAAAACAAATTGCTTTAATAAGCATTTTCTTTGATTATTCACTATAAAACGTTCGGTTTATTTATACTTTCCTTTCATCTTTAATGTCTAGTTAACTTTTTTTATGAGTAATATTTAAATATTTACAACTACAAAAAGAATTTTACAAAATATTAAAAATACCAAAATAAAAGAAATATAGTAAAATATTACTAGTAACACAATTCTATAGTATCACAAGGAATCCATTTGGAACTTTCTAAAGCATCCCATAAATTGTAATCTTGTTCAATTATTTCCCTATTTAATTTATCAATATCCAAAGGAATAGAATGTTCTGAAAATAATAAAATCAATAATTAAAAATAATATACATGTTATTTATAAAAGAATGTATACAAATTCTTTCTTAATGATACACATACCAATTAATTCTAATTCATCTTCTTCTGGTTTTTGATCAGAAACATAACTATTATAGGCATCTGATGTTGGCTCACTTTCATAATAACCTTGCTGCCAGGCACTGTAACTGTTCCAATAAGAGGAAGTATCATAATAATTATATGCTTCAGAATTCATGTTCGATGGTGCATATTCTGAAGATGATTGAGGTGGTGTTGATCTATATATAGGAGAACAATCATTATATAATTATTTTTTATAATAAAAATTTTTTTTAAAATTTATTCTCACATCTTATTCCAAGGTCTTGGCACAGCATTACAAATTTTTAGAGATTTTGTTCCTAATCCTCTATATCCATTCATCGTCACCAAACTATTTTTCTGCTCTTCTTCGTTTGCAAATCTTACAAAACCATAACCTTTACTAAATCCTGAACTATCTAATATTACTTTAGCCGTTCTAATAGAGTTATATTTTGCAGCAAATGCTCTATACAAAGAATAGTCATCTACATCTGTGGATAAATCTCCTACCCAAATACTGAACTCTCTGTCAGCAGCAGGTTTACCAGTAGTGCTCGCATGATTTAAACGAAACCTCACAGTCTACAATTCAGAACAAATTTTTCTAATTAATTAAACAAAACCCAAAAAAGATTATCTTATGACATAATTATCTTATGACAAAGAACTTAATAATTTATATATTATATTATCCAAAATTCTTTCAAATACAAACAGGATTTGACCCAGGAATTGCTTTGCCATTAAGCTTATGCATAGCATCCAATGCCATTTCATCCGTTGGAAAGTGTACAAAACAATAACCAGCAGGTTCACCAGTATAACGATTTCTCATAACTTTTACGGTTTGAGGCTGTTCTCCCATTTTATGAAAGGCATTCATAATGAAACTTTCGGTCATGTATGGCTCAAGCTATAAAAAATATTTTAATTTTAATTTTAATTTTGAATATAGAAAATTTAGAAATTTATTCAAATATAGATGCTGTAACATAGTATATAAAACATATTTTAAATAAAAAGTTTTAATACAAAATTTTATATATATATAAAATACTTACGCCACCCATCCATAGTTGACACAATACCATTGGTCCTGACGACATAATCTTATTTGCAATAAACAAAAAATAATTCGTTTAATACAATTGATAAATGTCAATATATTGTAAATTATTATTTTCTTAATTCTGTTTACACATAACCTAATTGTTTCTTCACCTTTGTTAGAATAAGTTAAATGATTAAATAAACATACATAAGAACTCTCTATAAAACAAATATATTATTTAATAAAAATGTCTCGTTTTTGACTTTATCGATTTTTATACTGATATTTATTACGATTTATAATACTGTTTACTAATATTTTTTATTTCCTTTAGAATGCTTTGAAGATAAAAAAAGTTCTAAACTAGTCATAAAGGAGAGGCAATATTATCAAATAAAAATCACTAGAAAAACAATGAGAGTTCACATTGGAAGATTGTTTAGTATATAAAACATTTAAATATGATCGAATAACATCACGTCTTGTTAATGTAAATTTTTTTTCATTTTTTAAATCTTGAGACATTTACATATGTAATTTCTAAATATATATATATGTATATATAAATAAATATTTCTCAAAAAATATAAAGTCTAATTAGAAAAAAATTTGTTAGCTTGGTTTTTATGCTATGTCGATAGTTGATTCGACTTTAAATATTTTCGATATAATAATTTGATTTTGTATGTTTAGAGATATCAATGATTAGATATGTAGTATATATGATACTGATCAAAAAATCAGATCAATATTCTAATGATGCATCGGGAGTTGAAGGTGATTCAAGAGCAACTTCTTCATAATCTCGTTCGAGTGCCGCAAGATCTTCTCGAGCTTCTGCAAATTCTCCTTCTTCCATACCTTCTCCTACGTACCAATGAACGAAAGCTCGTTTGTTATACATTAGATCAAATTTATGATTTAATTTAGCCCAAGCTTCTTCAATAGCTGTAGTATTAGATAACATGGATACTGCACGTTGAACCTATATTATTTTTTATATATCTCAAATTTAATCCTTTTTTTAAATTAAATACAGAGAATAATAAGGGAGAGGGTAAGTTACGATTCAAGAAATAAGAAAAATAAAAAAAAAGAACAAGTTGACATAATCGTTCGTTTAATTCGTTTAATACCTTAGCCAAGTCTCCACCAGGTACTACAGTTGGTGGTTGATAATTAATACCAACTTTAAAACCAGTTGGACACCAATCGACAAAACGTATGCAACTTTTCCCTTTCATTGCAGCAATCGCAGCATTAACATCTTTTGGCACGACATCGCCGCGATATAAGAGACAACATGCCATGTATTTTCCTTCACGTGGGTCACATTTCACCATTTGATTGGTAGCTTCGAAACATTCAGATGTAATTTCAGCGACGGTCATTCCTTCGTGAAAAGCTTTATCAACAGATACTACGGGTGCATAGGTAGCAAGAGGAAAATGTATTCTCGGATAGGGTACTAAATTTGTTTGAAATTCAGTCAGATCTACATTCAATGCTCCATCGAATCTTAAGGATGCTGTTATGGAAGATACAACTTGGCTAATGAGTCTATTTAAATTTGCATAAGATGGTCTTTCTATTCCTAATTTGCGTCGACAAATATCATAAATAGCTTCGTTGTCGACCATAAATGCGCAATCTGAATGGCTAATCGTTGTATGTGTTGTTAAGATTGCATTATAGGGTTCTACAACAGCAGTAGAAACCTGAAATTCAAAGATTATCAAAATTGCATAAAAATGCATAACACGTTATATCGATATCAAATAATAATAATGATGATGATAATAATAATAATAATAATAATAATAATAATAATAATAATAATAATAATAATAATAATAATAATGAACATACTTGAGGCGCAGGGTATACAGCGAATTCTAATTTACTTTTTTTCCCATAATCGTCCGAAAGCTTTTGCATGAGTAAAGAGGTAAAACCGGATCCTGTACCTCCTCCGAAAGAATGAAATACAAAAAAACCTTGCAATCCTGTACACTGATCCGTCAGCCTTCTAACTCGATCCATTACGGATTCGATAACTTCTCTACCAATGGAATAATGACCTCGAGCATAATTATTTGCTGCATCTTCTTTCCCAGTGATAAGTTGTTCTGGATGATACAAGTGTTTATAAAGACCAATGCGGACTTCGTCTAAAATAAATAAATTAAAAAAAAAATCCAATCAAAATTATAATCCTGATTTTTGTTATAATAATCATATTTGGAAACGATATTTTTAAGAGATCTAACCAACGACGGTTGGTTCAAGGTCAACCATTACAGCTCTTGGAACCATTTTACCAGAACTTGTTTCATTGAAAAAAGTATTAAAACAATCATTCGTCCCGGTAACTTTATCGGAAGGCATAGTACCGTCTGGTTGAATTCCATGTTCGAGACAATATAATTCCCAACATGAATTTCCCATTTGCACTCCTGCTTGACCAACGTGCATTGATATACATTCACGCTAAAAGAGAAAAAAAATTCAATTATATGTAAATGTTCTCTTTAACTTTAATAGCTTATTATAAATTTTATTATTTGCAATATATAAAAAAGTTTAAAAAATATGGAATTCGTATTATAAATTTTATAATATTAGATGAATTAGAATAAGAAAAAAGTGTATATATAGTTAATACATGGCAAATCTATTTTGTATATATATCTATATATAAACCTACCATTTTTATAATTTTTGATATTCCGTTTATAGTGTAGAAAAGTAAAAAAAATATAATGGTTTTGATGCAATTATAAACTAAGCGATTTTGTATAAATTAAAACGTGAAATTTTGAAACGGCCGCGAACTGCTTTGAAAAAAGATTACTGATTGATTTCAGTTGCCTAGGTGACCATTGCATAAAAAAGAAGTCAAAGATATATGTACGTTGTTTTATTTATACATTCTTAAGTTTGTTTTTCAAACGAAAGATTAAGGTTTATTTAAATATTAATAACATGATAATAAATGAAATCAACGAATAATAAACGAGATATTGATTATATTTTGATTAACATTTAAATTCAATCTACTATTTATAAAAGAATGACCAATCAGAGTACTTTGATAACGTAGTAGTACTTTGAAATGAAATGTAATGGAACTTTTTTTTCCTAGTTATCTTTTCTTACGACATAATGTCGTTATTTATCATTGAGCATTTCTACAAAACAGTAAAGTAATGATGATGTAAGATAATATTCATCAAAAAGTTTTACAAATTATTATAAAGTGATAATCAAAGGATATATATAAAATTGAAATTGTTATTTAAAAATAATAAATAGCGATTATGTTGCCACCAACTTATGTTGAAGGCTTCCATGATTTAGAATCAGTTAAATTAATGGAATATAAAAAGCTGAATAATTTATTAGTTAGTAAATTGTCTTTTGGTGGTGGACCACTTGGTTGTCATTATGGGTAAAATAATAATAAATTATAATATTTTGTGAAATTTTTTTTCTATTTAGCTTAATTAACGCTACATTTATTGGCAGCAATTATGATGAAAATGAAGCAATTGAAACTATACGACAAGCTATAAAAGAAGGTGTAAATTATATTGATACAGCGCCATGGTATGGACAAGGGAAGTCAGAAAAAGTAATCGGGAAGGTAGAAATATATTTTCAAAAAAATATTTACTCCTTCTGTGATTATTTCTAATGTATTCATTATTTGGATGGCAGGCATTAAAAGGAATTCCTCGTCAAGCTTATTACATTGCAACAAAAGTTGGAAGATACGAGTTAGATTTTAAAAATATGTTTGATTTTTCAAAAGAAAAAACAAGAGATAGTTTTAAAAACAGTTTGAATAATTTAGGATTAGATTATGTTGATGTTATTCAGGTAAACATTTATTCAGGTATCGCAAGTTATTATATAATATTTCAAAACAAAACTTTTTAATATCTTATAGGTTCATGATATAGAATTTGCTCCATCGCTTGACATAATAATTACACAAACTTTACCAGAACTATCAAAGCAAGTTGCAGAAGGAAAAGCTAGATATATTGGTATTACTGGCTATCCACTTTCTGTTCTAAAAGAATGCATAGAGCAAAGCAATATTAATATTGCATGTGTGCTAACTTATTCCAGATTTACTTTACTAGATGATACTTTAATGCAGTTCATACCATTTTTTAAGGTTTAAATTTTCACTCAAAAAAAGTTTAATTTTTAGAATGATAATGATATTATCAGAAAATTTTCAATATTATAGAAATATAACATTGGTATAATTAATGCGGCCTTACTTGCTATGGGTCTTTTAACAAATAATGGTCCTCCAGATTGGCATCCTGCTAGTAAAGAAATGAAAAAGATTTGTAGTGATGTTGCACAATATTGCAAGGTTATTATTACCAGTTTTGATCAGATAAAATTAAGCAACAATTATAAATACATATTTATGAATAAAAAAATATTATTGATATCTTTAATTAGGATAATGATGTAGAAATAAGCAAATTAGCTGTATGGTATGCTATGCAATGCGAAGATATAACTACAAACTTAATTGGTATTCAAAATATACAACAATTAAGAATGAATTTCAACGTATTAAGAAACGGCATTACAGAAAAGGAAAAAGCAATATTAAAAATAATTCAAGAGAAGTAAGTGATAATTACTACGATAAATGATCTTTTTCAAAGAAGAGAGAACAATTAACTATCTATTAATAAATTATTTCAGATATCTAAATCAGATCAAATGTAAACATTGGGAAAACAAAGAAATTGAAACATACTGGCAGGCTATGAAGAAGTAAAAAATATTTTTATTTGTTTATTATATGTACATATATATTTTATAATAAATAAGAAAATAGAAAAAATAAATCTAGAAATACTACTTATACATTTGATTTAATTATTTAAGAATACGATCATATTTCAATTGTTTCAAGGTGTCTATACATAAATTGTATCTGTAGCAAAGAATTCATCATTACTAATATATCTCAATTGATATGTTAATTCAATAAAAGATAGTATCACTGATGTTCTATGAAGAAGTTTTTTATGATGCAAATAGATTTCAAAATTTTGTTTAATAAATAGTTCTCTAGCCGCTTTTCTATGTACTGAAATGATCACATTAATACATCTATATCTTCGTTGACTGCCATATTCCAGAGCTACATTCACGAGATTCATTCCTATGCCTTTCCTTCTATAGTCTTTATGAACACATAATCTTTTTATCCAACCAGAATTTTGTAATCTATTATTTTTACACAATCCAATAGTACCAACAATTTTTTTAACATATTTAGATACATTAATATTAGATTGTTTAAATTTTTCCTGTGTCATGAATTTATATCGCTGATCTCTTTTCTGACGATTTAATGAATAATCTTCATATAATTCCGCTACCCAAAAATGAGAAGAATTATCTGACATGTAAATCCTGTTTATAAAAATATATATTTTCATTTTAAAATCATAATCTTAACTAAATAAGAAGTAATAAGAACAAACAAACAAAATAAAACAAAACAAAAAAATAATTCAGAATGTAATACCGTAAAATCTGAGATACTTCTTCTTGAGCCTTTTTAGCACCAATCCAGAAATTTATATATGTTATAATGTATACTACAATCAGCTTTGTAAGCATACCTATAACATAGAAATGAGCAGGTACCCCTGATAACAGAAACGTAATTAAAATAACAATAATTGTTGCAATTAAAGTAATGTCTGTAAACAAAAGCCTAAAGAATGTTCTGTTCATATTTTCCATTATGCTATTTTTAAGTAATATTTTGCAAAACGGTTGATCTCTTCGTTTGTAAGGACGTAGAACTACAAAACTACTCATATTGAGAAATTATATAAAATATTTCCAAATACACCAAAAATACACATCTATATGTATGATAAAATAGCTTGGCTTTTTGAAAACTTAAATCCTAGATTTATAATAGACAAAATCGTTAATAACTATTGAAATTTTTAATTAATTACAGTATATATATATGCTGAGGTTAGGATCCAGGGTGACCTCACATAATATGATATTGTTTATATGTTTATAACGTTTATATCTTAGATGAAAATATTTTCAATTTGTAATCTTCAAGAAGTAGAAAATAATATTATTTAGAGTAGAGATAGTATCCAGAAATAATTTTAACGAAATTTCTTATGCAAAAATGATTTAATAACATTTTATTATATTTATATTAATATTATGATTAAGTACACTTGAAACCATTTAAAAATGTTATAAGATCTACCAAAAAAGAAGGTAACCATCAAGATTTTTCAGATTTTTCATCCTCTTCAGGTTGTGCATCCAAAATATTAAATTTCTCTTCAGAAGGCGTTCTTGGACAAATCTGTTTCAGAAGAACATAAATGTCTTCCGGTGATATTTCCATCGCCAAAAGTTCTATTGCGATCCTAATATACGATGATAACATGAATATAATTTCATACAAATTTATATTCTACCAGATATGATCTTCATAAATATTAAAAAAAAAAAGTCTACTTTATAGGTTATATGAATTTATTGAAAAATGTATTTTGGAAATGTTACCGAAAAACACCAGGAGTCGTAGTAATTCCTGCCAAATCAGCAAGTGCAATTAATTCTGCTTGATGTGCCTGTGGGAACGTCATAATATTGGCTAAATGTTGTAGAATTACAGAATCGTAATAATTTATTTCTGTTTACATACAAAGCAGACGATACTTCAATAATTATGTCATCCATGTCGAGAACAGTAACGCAACTAGGTTTGAATCAAACAGGTATGCAGTACTCGATAGATCAATCGAAATTTAATATTTTCTATTTTATCGACAGAACCCAGGGAAAATCTATTTTGTTACTCAATTAATTTTTAAATAGATCGACAATGTGATGCCAAAAATGATAGTGTGACAAGGATAATCGAAAAAAAATCATAGCAACTGTTGATGATTTATATGGATTATGAAATATAATAATTTTTTTTAGTAATTTGAAAATTATCTACAATTTCTAATCTATTAAAATTATGTTTTAGTATCTTCATTTATTATTTATATGACTTAAGGTAGTTAATTTTTTAAGTTATTTATAAACTAAACGATTATTCATTTAACCCCTGTTCATTATTCTTATTATGTACAATAATATTGATCAGCCTTAATTCATTTTCTTTAAAATGATTATATATAATAAATACTAGATATTAAACGCTATTCTATTAATAAATTATTTCAAATATTATTGACCTAAATAAGATCCAAATGTAAACATTGGGAAATAAGGAAATTGAACAATATCGATATCCTCTAAGGAGTTAAAAAAGGAATTACAGATTTTTTACAATGCCTTAACTCTTATATATTTTACAAAAAATTATAATATACGAAAACTAAATATAAAAATATTATTACTACATTTGATTTAAATATTTAAGTGCGATAAATGATTCAATTTGACACAGATTGTACGTTATATGGATTTGTAACAAATAATTCATTAGGCTTAAAATACTTCGTTCTATATGATAATTCATGATATATTATTGATGTATCATATGGTGTGCCACGTACCAAAATTTTATGGAAACCTCTGTTAATAAATAATTTTATAGCATTTAATCTATATTCTGAGATAATTACATGAATAGTAATAAATCCTTTTTCAGTGCCAAATTGCAGAGCTCGATTCACAAGATGATTTCCTATACCTTTCCTTCTATAGTCTTTATGAACACATAATCTTGTTATCCAAGCACCATTAGGTATTTTACTGCTTTTATAGAATGCGATAGTACCTACTACTTTTTTTTTATGCCTAGATACATCAATATTAGAATTATTGAATTCTTCTTCTGTCATGAATATACGTTGCTCATGTTGCTGATGACGATTCAATAAATGAAATTCATATGATTCCGCTACCCAAAAATGAGAAGTATTATCCGACATATAAATCCTGTTTATAAAAATATATATTTTTATTTTAAAATCATAATCTCAATTAAATTAGAAGTAACAAAAACAGACAAACGAAATAAAATAAAACAAAAAGAAATAATTGAGAATGTAATACCGTAAAATCCCAGATACTTCTTTTTCCATATATTTAGCTTCCTTGAAATACATTACGTATAAGTAGATGTATAAAAAAATTGGTGCAATTAATATAAATATAAGAAAATAAATAATAGGAAAGCCATCAATTAGGCTTACTAATGAAATCAGTAAAATCACTACATTTATTGATATAAAAATAGATTTTTTTAATAAATATCCAATAAATGTTGCATTTAGCGGATCCATTGCATCAGCTTTTAGTAACTTCTTGCAAAATGGTTCATCTTCTTTTCTATAAGTTCTAATAAGAACAAAATTATACATATTGAGAAATTATATAAAATATTTCGAATCAACCAAAAATACACAATAAAATTTGTTGATCTTTTAGAAATTCCAGTTCTACGTATATAATGTATAACATACTAAGTAACTGACGAAATTCTAATTATTCTCACTATATATATATATACACTGAGGTCATGCATCGTAATACATATAATAATGTATTGTTTATATGTTTATAACGTTTCTATCTGAAACGATAATATTTTCAATTAAAAATTTTTAAACCGAAAGAAATAGTACTAGTTAGAGACACAATATCTGGACATGTTATCAATAAATTTTTTTTTATGAAAAAATGACTTACTAACGTTGTTTTATATTTATATTAATATTATGATTTAGTACACTTCGACTCATTTAAACACGTTATAAGAGCTATCAAAAAAGAAAGTAACAAACAAGATTTTTCAAAATTATCACCTTCCTTCAATTACGGATCCGAAATATTTATTGTTGTTCTTTAGAGATCGTTCTTGAACAGATCTGTTTCAGAACATAAATATCTACCGACGATATTTTTAACGCAAAAATTTCTATTGCTAAAATACTGCTAATATACAATGATAATATGAATATGGTTTTATATAAATTTATATTTCGCGGGATATAATCTCGGGATATAAATATTAGGGGGACCGAAAAGTAACGTCGCTTTCTTAAATTAAATTCAAACGAATAAATTGTTAATAAGTTTTTATTTTTAAACGCAATCAAATATCGACATGCGCAGAAACAACATTACTTTCCGGTCCACCTAATATATAAAAAAGGTATATAAGTTATACGAAATTATTAAAATTTTAAAAATGTTACCGATATACCAAATGAGTCACGGTAATACCATATAAATCTACGATCGCAATTAATTTCGTTCGATACGCATTATAATATTGTCTAAATGTTGTAGCGATACAGAGCAGTAATAATTTATTTCTGTTTACATACAAAGCAGACGATACTTCAATATTTATCTATTATCGACGTCGAGAATAGTAACGCAACTAGGTTTGAATCAAACAGCTATACAGCACTCAATAGATCAATCGAAATTTAATATTTTCTATTTTATCAACAGAATTCAAAGAAAATCTATTTTGTTACTCAACTAATTTTTAAATAGATCGACAATGTAATGCCAAAAATAATAGTGCGACTAGGATAATCGAAAAAAAATCATAGTAACTATTGATGATTTATATGGATTATGAAATATAATAATCTCTTTTACTAATTTGAAAATTATTTACAATTTCTAATCTATTAAAATTATGTTTTAGTATCTTCATTTATTATTTATATGACTTAAGGTAGTTAATTTTTTAAGTTATTTATAAACTAAACGATTATTCATTTAAGCCCTGTTCATTATTCTTATTATGTACAATAATATTGATCAGCCTTAATTTATTTTGTTTAAAATGATTATATGCAATAAAAATTGGATATCAAATGCTATTCTATTAATAAATTATTTCAAATATTATTGACCTAAGTTAGATCCAAATGTAAACATTGGGAATTAAAGAAATTGAAAAATATTGATATCCTCTAAAGATGTAAAAAAGAAAATTACGGATTTTTTGCAGTGTCTTTTCTCATATATATTTTACAAAATATTATAACATACAAAAAATAAATATAAAAATACTATTACTACATCTGATTTAAATATTTAAGTGGGATGGATGATTCAGTTTCGCACAGATTTAACCTTATATGGACTTTTAACATATAATTCATTAGGCTTAAAATACTTCGTTCTATATGATAATTCATGAAATACTACTGATGCATTATATGATCTGCCACGTATCAAATATCTATGGAAACCTCTGTTATAAAATAATTTTAAAGCAGCTAATCTATATTCAGAGATAACCACATTAACAGTAATAAATCCTTGTTCAGTGCCAAATTGCAGAGCTCGATTCACAAGATGAGTTCCTATACGTTTCCTTCTATAGTCTTTATGAACACATAATCTTGTTATCCAAGCACCATTAGGTATTTTATAGCTTTTATACAATGCGATAGTACCTACTACTTTTTTTTTATGCCTAGATACGTCAATATTAGATTTATTGAATTCTTCTTCTGTCATGAATGTACGTTGCTCATGTCGCTGATGACGATTCAATAAATAAAATTCATATGATTCCGCTACCCAAAAATGAGAAGAATTATCCGACATATAAATCCTGTTTATAAAAATATATATTTTTATTTTAAAATCATAATCTTAACTAAATAAGAAGTAACAAAAACAGGCAAACGAAATAAAGTAAAACAAAAAGAAATAATTGAGAATGTAATACCGTGAAATCGCAGATACTTCTTTTTCCATATCTTTAGCTTCATTGAAAAATGATACATATAAGCAGATGTATAAAAAAATTGGTAAAATAAATATAAACATAAGACAATAAACAACAGAAAAGCCTTTTAATAGGGATATTATTGAAATCAATAAAATCACTATATTCATTGAGATAAAAACAGGTTTTCTCAATAAATATCCAATAAATGTTGCATTTAGCTGATCCATTACACCAGCTTTAAGTAACTTCTTGCAAAATGGTTCATCTTCTTTTCTATAAGTTCTAATAAGAACAAAATTATACATATTGAGAAATTATATAAAATATTTCGAATATACCAAAAATACACAATAAAATTTGTTGATCTTTTAGAAAGTTCAGTTCTACGTATATAATGTATAACATACTAAGTAACTGTCGAAATTCTAATTATTCTCACTATATATATATACACTGAGGTCATGCATCGTAATACATATAATAATGTATTGTTTATATGTTTATAACGTTTCTATCTGAAACGATAATATTTTCAATTAAAAATTTTTAAACCGAAAGAAATAGTACTAGTTAGAGACACAATATCTGGACATGTTATCAATAAATTTTTTTTTATGAAAAAATGACTTACTAACGTTGTTTTATATTTATATTAATATTATGATTTAGTACACTTCGACTCATTTAAACACGTTATAAGAGCTATCAAAAAAGAAAGTAACAAACAAGATTTTTCAAAATTATCACCTTCCTTCAATTACGGATCCGAAATATTTATTGTTGTTCTTTAGAGATCGTTCTTGAACAGATCTGTTTCAGAACATAAATATCTACCGACGATATTTTTAACGCAAAAATTTCTATTGCTAAAATACTGCTAATATACAATGATAATATGAATATGGTTTTATATAAATTTATATTTCGCGGGATATAATCTCGGGATATAAATATTAGGGGGACCGAAAAGTAACGTCGCTTTCTTAAATTAAATTCAAACGAATAAATTGTTAATAAGTTTTTATTTTTAATCACAATCAAATATCGACATGCGCAGAAACGACATTACTTTTCGGTCCACCTAATATATAAAAAAGGTATATAAGTTATAATTATTAATATCTTAAAAATGTTACCGATATACCAAATAAGTCACAGTAATACCTTATAAATCTACGAGCGCAATTAATTTCGTTCGATGTGCATCATAATATTGACTAAATATTGTAGCGATACAGAACCGTAAAAATTTATTTTTGTTTACATACAATGCACACGATACTTCGATATTTATCTGTCATCCATGTCGAGAACAGTAACGCAACTAGGTTTGAATCAAACAGGTATGCTGTACTCGATAGATCAATCGAAATTTAATATTTTCTATTTTATCGACATAACCCAGGGAAAATCTATTTTGTTACTCAATTAATTTTTAAATAGATTGACAATGTAATGCCAAATTTGATAGTGCGACTAAGATAATCGATAAAAATCACAGCAATTATTGATGATATTATTTCAAATATTATTGACCTAAGTTAGATCCAAACGTAAACATTGGAAAATAAAAAAATTGAAAAATATTGATAGCCTCTAAAGATGTAAAATAGAGAATTACCGAATTTTCACAATGTTTTTGCTCTTATATATTCTAAAAAAAAATTATAACATATAAAAATAAACATAAAAATACTATTAACACATTTGATTTAAATATTTAAGTGTGATGAATAGTTTAGTTATCCGGTATAGATTATACATTATGTGGGTTTTTAATAACGTGGACGATAATGCGTCGTTCGATATACATACTCATAAAACGCTATTAACATAAAATGCGATTTACTATGTATATTATGCATATTGAAACCTTTTTTTATAAATAATAGTATTGCTCCTATTCTATATTCTGAAATAATCACATTAATATATTCAAATCCTTGTTCTTCGCAAAATTGCAAAACTCGATTCACAAGATGACTTCCTATACCTTTTCTTCTATAGTCTTTATGAACACATAATCTTTTTATCCAACCAGAATTTGGTGACCTATTACAATTATAGAAAGCAATAGTACCTACAACTTTTTTGATATGCCTCGATACATTAATATTAGATTCATTAAATTTTTCCTCTGTCATGAAAATATATCGCTGATTTTGTTGATTATTTAATGAATAATCTTCATATGCTTCCGCTATCCAAAAACAGGAAGAATTATCTGATGTGTAAATCCTGTTCATAAAAATATATATTTTCATTTTAAAATCATAATCTTAACTAAATATGAAGTAATAAGGACAAACAAACAAAATGAAACAAAACAAAAAGAAATAATTAAAAATGTAATACCATGTAATCGCAGATGCTTCATTTTCAACATTTCTAGCTTCATACAAAAAAGTTGCATATAAAAAAATGTAAAAAATAATTGGTGGTATAAATATAAACATAACACAATAAATAATAGGAAATCCTACTACTATGAGTGCCAATGTAAACATTACAATTGATGCATTTATTGCATTAATAGCTCCTTTCCTAGTTAAAAATGCAGTAAATGTTGCATTTAGCGAATCGATTATACCAGCTTTAAGTAACTTTTTGCAAAATGGTTCATCTTCTTGTCTATAAGATCTAATAAGAATAAAATTAGACATATTGAGAAATTCTATAAAATAGCAACTAAAAATATACAACTATAAGAGCGATAAAATTTTTTGATCTTTTAAAAACTTAAGTTCTATGTTTATAGTGTATAAAACTGTAAGTAACTGTCGAAATATGTAATTAATGTCAAAGTATATATACACGCTGAGGTCATATATCGTATTACACATAATAACGTATTGTTCATATTTGAAACGAAAATATTTTCAATTAAAAATTTTTAAATTGAAAGAAATAGTACTATTTAGAGAGACGATATCCAGACAGGTTTTCAATGTCTTTTCTTATGAAAAAATGATTTAATAACGTTGTTTTATATTTATATTAATATTACGATTAATTACATTTCAAGTCATTTAAACACGTTGTAAGAGTTATCAAAAAGGAAAGTAACAAACAAGATTTTTCAAAATTATCACCTTCCTTCAGTTGCGAATTCGAAATATGTAATGTTGTTTCTTCAGAGATCGTTCTTAAATAGATCTGTTTCAAAACATAAATATCTTACGATGACATTTTTATCGTTAAAATTTCTACTGCTATTTATTGCTAATATACGATGATAATATGAATATGGTTTTGTATAAATTTATATTTTACGGGATATGATCTCGATAAATATATAAAAAAGTTATATAGGTTATATGAAATTAGTAATATCTTCGAAATGTTACCAATATACTCTACGAGTCATAGTAATACTAGATAAATCTACAAGGACAGCTAATTTCGTTCGATGCGCAACATAATATTGATTAAATTTTGTGAAAGTAAAGAACTATCAAAATTTATTTCTGCTTAGAAACAATCCACACGATACTTCAATATTTATCTATTATCGACGTCGAGAATAGTAACGCAACTAGGTTTGAATCAAACAGCTATACAGCACTCAATAGATCAATCGAAATTTAATATTTTCTATTTTATCGACAGAATTCAAAGAAAATCTATTTTGTTACTCAACTAATTTTTAAATAGATCGACAATGTAATGCCAAAAATGATAGTGCGACTAGGATAATCGAAAAAAAATCATAGCAACTGTTGATGATTTATATGGATTATGAAATATAATAATCTCTTTTACTAATATGAAAATTATCTACAATTTCTAATCTATTAAAATTATGTTTTAGTATCTTCATTTATTATTTATATGACTTAAGGTAGTTAATTTTTTAAGTTATTTATAAACTAAACGATTATTCATTTAACCCCTGTTCAATATTCTTATTATATACAATAATATTGAGAATCTTTAATTCATTTTGTTTAAAATGATTATATGCAATAAAAATTGGATATCAAATGCTATTTTATTAATAAATTATTTCAAATGTTATTGACCTAAGTTAGATCCAAATGTAAACATTGGGAAATAAAGAAATTGAAAAATATTAATAGTCTCTAGAAATATAAAAAAAGAATTACGGTTTTTTACAATATCTCTAGTCTTATATATTTTACAAAAAGCTATAATATACAAAAAATAAATATAAAAATACTATTAACACATTTGATTTATATACATTATACACATAATAAATATAAAACTACTATTAATACATAAAATATTTAAGTCTAATGGATAATTTAATTTTTTGGTATAGAATGTCCATTACGCGAATTTTTAAGCAAATGACTGAAAGTGCGTTGTTCGAAAAACATATTCATACATTGTAAGTTTAAATAAAAATGTGTGATCGCGTATAATTCTTACAGAGAAATCTCTCGTATTAAAAAAATCCATAACAACTTTTTGATATTGAGTAACAAGTACTTTAACACGTTCAAATCTGTATTCTTCGGCAAAATACAAAGCTCGATTCACAAGTTTTCTTCCAATACCTTTCCTTCTATAGTTTTTCTGAACATATAATCTTTTTATCCAACCAAATGTTGGTGTCCAATTACTTCTACAGAATGATATAATACCTACAATTTTCTTATTATATTCAGATACATCAATATTAGATTCAATCAATTTTTCCTCTGTCATGAATCTATATCGCTGCATTCGTTCATGACGATTTAATGTATGAACTTCATGAACTTCCGCTACCCAAAAACAGGAAGAATTATCTGGCGTGTAAATCCTATTTATAGAAATATATATTTTTATTTTAAAATCATGATCTTAACTACGAACTAAGAAAAACAAACAAACAAAATAAAACAAAAAGAGAAATAATTTAGAATGTAATACCGTGGAATCTCAGATGCTTCATTTCCAGCAATTTTGGCTTCATATAAAAACGTTGCATATAATGAAAGGTATAATACAATTGCTGGCATAAATATAACCATAATAGAATAACCCACAGGTATTCCTATATGTATGAGTATTACCATTAACACTATAGCTGCAAAAATTACTATACGCATAATATTTTGTCCTAATAAAAATCCAATATATGTATGATTTAGCGAATACATTACACTAGTTTTAAGTAATTCTTTGCAAATCGGTTTATCTTCTTCTCTATAAGTTCTAATAAGAATAAATTTCCGCATATTGAAAAATTATATAAAATATATTGAATCAACCAAAGACACACAATAAAATTTGTTGATCTTTTAACAACTAAAGTTCTACGTATGAAGTGTATAAAATTTTAAGCAACTGTCGAAATTCTAATTATTGTCACAGTACATATATATATATATATATACACTGAGGTCATGCATCGCACTACACATAATAGCGTATTGTTTATATGTTTATAACGTTTCTATCTGAAACGTAAATATTTTCAATTGAAAATTTTTAAACTGAAAGAAATAAAATTATTTAGAAAGATATCCGAACATGTTTTCAATAAGTTTTCTTATGAAAAAATGATTTAATAACGTTGTTTTATATTTATATCAATATTATGATTAAGTACAGTTCAAGACATGTAAATACGTTATAAGAAAGTAACACAAAATTTTTCAAAATTTTCATCTTCCACTACGGTAGTGAATCAGAAATATTCAATATTGTTTCCTCAGAGGTCGTTCTTGAATAGATTTGTTTAAGAGCAAAAACATATTCCGATGGTATTCTTATAGTTAAAAGTTTTACTGCTATTTATTGCTAATATACGATGATAATGTAAATATGACTTTATATAAATTTATATTTCGCGGCATATGATCTCGATAAATATATAAAAAAGAGTATATAGGTTATACGAAATTATTAATATCTTAAAAATATTATCGATATACCCTATGAGTCACAGTAATACCATATAAATCTACGAGCGCAACTAATTTTGTTCGGTGCACACCATAATTTGAACTAAATGTTGTGAGAATAAAGCACTATAAAAATTTATTTCTGTTTGAATACAATCCACATGATTTTTCAATATTTAACTAATATCCATATCGAGAATATTAACGCAATAATATAACGCAATTAACGAGAATATTAACGCAAAATGTTGGAATTAAACAGCTATGCAGTACTCGATAGATCAATCGAAATTTAATATTTTTTATTTTATCGACAGAATTTAAGGAAAAACTATTTTGAAAATCAATTAATTTTTACATAGAATGACACTGTATGACAGAAATGATAGTGCGGTTAAGTTAGTGGATAATAATCATAGCAACTGTTGATGATTTATACGGATTATGAAATATAATAATTTCTTTTAATAATTTGAAAATTATCTACAATTTCTAATCTATTAAAATAATGTTTTAGTATCTTTTTTTTATTGTTTATATGACCTAAGCTTGTTAATTTTTTAAGTTTTAAATCAAACGATTATTCATTCATTCACTGTTCATTATTCTTATTATGTACAATAATATTGATCAGGTTTAATTCATTTTCTTTAAAATAATTATAGGTAATAAATACTAGATGTTAAACGCTATTCTATTAATAAATTATTTCAATTATTATTGACCTAAATAAGATCCAAATGTAAACATTGGGAAATAAGGAAATTGAAAAATATCGGTAGCTTCTGAGGAGTTAAAAAAGAATTACAGATTTTTTACAATGCCTCTACTCTTATATATTTTACCGAAAATTATAACATACAAAAAAATAAATATCAAAATATTATTAATAAATTGAATTTAAATATTTAGATGGAAGATTTAATTTTTTGGCATAGATTGTGCATTACATCAATTGCTAAATATCTAAATGAGTAGGCCTTGTTCGAAATACATATTCATAGAATGTAATTGATATTAATGTTGATTGATCACGTACAATACTTACACTGAAATTTCTCGTATTAAAAAAATTCATAACATGTTTTTGAAATTGAGAAACAGTCGCTTTAACACATCCAATTCCGTGTTCATGTGCGAAACGCAGAGTTTGATTCATAAGTTGACTTCCTATACCATTCTTTCTATAGTATTTCTTTACATAGAAATTTTTAATACAACCAAGTGTTGTATCCAGGTTATTTCTACAGAATGACATAATACCTACAATTTCTATATAATATTCTGATACATCAATATTACATTGAATCAATTCTTCCTCTGTCATGAATATATATGGTTGATTTTTATCCTGATCATTTAATGAGTAATCATCATATGCTTCCGCTATCCAAAAACATGAAGAATTATCTGATGTGTAAATCCTATTTATAGAAATATATATTTTTATTTTAAAATCATAATTTTAACGATGTATAAACTAAAAAAACTGGCACACAAAATAAAACAAAACAAAAGAAATAATTCAAGATGTAATACCGTGGAATTTCAGATACTTCATTTCCCACAAATCTGGCTTCATACGTAAACGCTATATATAACAAAATGTATAATACAGTTCCTGGCATAAATATAATCATACTACAATAAATCACAGGAAATCCTCTAAACAAGAGTATTATCATTAACAGTATAAATAATATATTTATTAGTCGTATAATATTTATTCTAAATAAAAACCCAAGAAATGTATGATTTAGCGAATACATTACACTAGCTTTAAGTAATTCTTTGCATACCGATTCATCTTCTTCTTTATAAGTTCTAATTACAATAAATTTCCGCATATTGAAAAATTATATAAAATATATTGAATCAACCAAAGGCACACAATAAAATTTGTTGATCTTTTAACAACTAAAGTTCTATGTATATAGTGTTTAAAATTCTAAGCAACTGTCGAAATTCTAATTATTGTCACAGTATATATATATACTAAGGTCATGCAACGTAGTACACATAACGGCGTATTATTTATATGTTTATAATCTATCCGAAACGAAAATATTTTCAATTGAAAGTTTTTAAATTGATAAAAATAATATTATTTAGAGAGATGATATCCGGATTTGTTTTTAATGAGTTTTCTTATGAAAAAATGATTTAATAACGTTGTTTTATATTTACATTAATATTATGACTAAGTAATTTCAAAGTCATTAGAACACGTTATAGGAGTTATCAAAAAAGAAAGTAACATACAAAATTTTTCAAAATTTTCCTTTCACCAGTAGTGGGTCAGAAATATTCAATATTTTCTCCTCAGAAGTCGTTCTTGAACAGATCTATTTCAGAACAAATATCTTCCGATGATATTTTTATCACTAAAACTTTTATTGCTATTTATTGCTAATATACGATTATAATATAAATATGACTTTATATAAATTTATATTATCGGCATATGATCTCAATAAATATACAAAAAAATTATATAGGTTATACGAAATTATTAATATCTTAGAAATGTTACCGATATACCCTATGAATCGCAGTAATACAAGATAAATCTACCAGCGCAACTAATTTCGTTCGCTGCACATCATAATATGAACTAAATACTGTGGGAATAAAGAACTATAAAAATTTATTTCTGGTTAGGTACAATCTACACGATACTGCAATATTTAGTTGTCATGCGTGTCAAGTAAATTAACGCAACTGGATTTTATTTAAACTATTTTGCAATATTTGATGGTTCAATCGAAATTATTATTTTTTATTTTATCGATAAAACTCATAGAAATTCTATTTATTAATTTAACTAATTTTTAAGTAGACCAACTCTGTAATGCTAGAAATAATGATAGTCCGTTTACAATAGTGGATAATAATCATAGCTATTATTGATGATTCATACGGATTACGAAATATAATAAGTTCTGATCCTAATTTAAATATTATCTACAATTTCTAATCCATTAAAATTGTTTTAATATTTTTTGTTAATTATTTTAATGGCCTTAGGTAGTGAATTTTTTAAAAGTTTTATATCAAATGATTATAAATTTAACCTCTCTTTATTATTTCTCTCATGTATAATAATATTGTGCAGCTTTGAATCATTTTGTACAATATGATTCTATGCAATAAATACTGGATGTCAAATGCTATTCTATTAATAAATTATTTCAAATATTATTGACCTAAGTCAGATCAAATGTAAACATTGGGAAATAAAGAAATTGAAAAATACTAATAGTCTCTAAAGATGAAAAAAGAGAATTACGGATTTTTTACAATGTCTCTGCTCATATATTTCACAAAGAGTTATAACATACAAAAAATAAATAAATAAATATTCTTAATAATTTTGATTTGAATATTTAGATGGACAGTTTAATTTTTTGGCATACATAGAACATTACGCGAATTTCTAATTATTTAAACTGGAATACCTTGTTCGAAATACATATTCATACAGCGTAATTGATACTAAAAATGTTTTATCACGTACAGCAGTAACAGCGTAATTTCTCGAATTATAAAAATTTATAATATGTTTTTGAAATTGAGAAACAATCGTTTTAACACATTCAAATTGTTGATCTTCGGCAAAATCCATAGCGTGATTCATAAGTTGAGTTCCTATACGTTTTCTTCTATAGTTTTTCTTTATATAGAAACATTTTAGACAACCAATTCTTGGATCCCAATTACTTTTACAAACTGACATAATACCTACAATTTCTTTATTATGTTTAGAAACATCACCATTATAATAATTCAATGTTTCCTCTGTCATAAATACATATTGCTGATCTTGTTCCTGATTATTTGCTGATAAATCTTCATATGCTTCGGCTATCCAAAAACGGGAAGAATTTTCGGGCGTAAAAATCCTATTTAAAGAAATATATATTTTTATTTTAAAATCATAATTTTAACAATGTACGGACTAATAAAAACGGGCACACAAAATAAAACAAAACAAAAGAAATAATTCAGGATTTAATACCGTGGAATCTCAGATACTTCATTTCCAAGAATTCTAGCTTCGTACAAAAATTTTGCGTATAATCCAATGTACAATATAATTGGTGGTACAAACAAAACTATACTACAATAACCCACAGGATATTCTCTAAGCATAAGTACAAACATAAACACTATAGATAATATATTTATTATACGCATAGCATTTACTCCCAAAAGAAATCCAATATATGTATGATTTAGCGAATACATTACACTAGCTTTAAGTAATTCTTTGCAAACCGATTCATCTCCTTCTTTATAAGTTCTAATAAGAATAAATTTCTGCATATTGAAAAATTATATAAAATGTATTGAATCAATCAAATGCACACAATCAAATTTGTTGATCTTTTAAAAACTTAACTTCTATGTATATAGTGTATAAAATTCTAAGCAACTGTCGAAATTCTAATTAGTGTCACAGTATATATATACACTGAGGTCATGCAACGTAGTACACATAATAGTGTATTATTTACATGTCTATAACCTTTCTATCTGAAACGTAAATATTTTCAAAGGAAAATTTTTAAACTGAAAGAAATAGTACTAGTTAGAGAGACGATATCCGGACATGTTATCAATGAATTTTTTTTTTATGAAAAAATGACTTACTAACGTTGTTTTATATTTATATTAATATTATGATTAAGTACATTTTAAGTCATTTAAACACGATATAAGAGTTATCAAATAAGAAAGTAACATACGAAATTTTTCAAAATTTTCAACTTTCACTAGTAGTAGATCAGACATATTCAATGTTGTCTCTTCAGAAATCGTTGTTCAACAAATCTCTTCCAGAACATAAATAACTTCCGATGATATTTTTATCGCTAAAATTACTACTGCTATTTATTGCTAATATACGATGATAATATGAATATGGTTTTATATAAATTTATATTTCGCGGGATATGATCTCGATAAATATATAAAAACGTTATATAAATTATTAATATACGAAATTATTAATATCTTAGAAATGATGCCGAATTAGCCTACAAATCACACTAATACCAGATAAATCTACGAGCGCAACTAATTTTGTTCGATGCACATCATAATATTAACTAAATGTAATGAGAATAAAGAACTATAAAAATTTATTTCTGTTTAAATCAATATTTATCTATAACCCATGTTGAGTATATTAATGCAATTAGATTTGAATTAAACCGCTATACAGTACTCGATAGATCAATCGAAATTTAATATTTTTTATTTTATCGACAGAACTCAAGGAAAATCTATTTTGTAATTCAACTAATTTTTGAATACAATGACACTGTAATGCCAGAAATGATAGTGCGGTTGAAATAGTGGATAATAATCATAGATATTGTTGATGATTTATACTGATTATGAAATATAATAATTTCTTTTAGTAATTTGAAAATTATCTACAATTTCTAATCTATTAAAATTATGTTTTGGTATCTTCATTTATTATTTATATAACTTAAGGTAATTAATTTTTTACATTTTAAACTAAATGATTATTCATTTAACCCCTGTTCATTATTCTTGTTATGTACAATAATATTGAGAAGCTTTAATTCATTTTGTTTAAAATCATTGTATGCAACGAATATTGTATGTCAAATTCTATTCTATTAATAAATTATTTCAAATATTATTGACCTAAATAAGATCTAAATGTAAATATTAGGAAATAAAGAAATTGAAAAATAATAATAGCCTTTAAAAATATAAAAAAGGAATTACATTTTTTTTTACAACATCTCTACACTTACATATTTTACAAAAAGTTATAATATAATAAATATACACAAAAAATAAATAAAAAATAAATATAAAAATATTATTAATAAATTTGATTGGAATATTTAGATGGACACTGTAACTTTTTACTATAGATAGAACAGTATGCGTATATCTAACTAATCTGATTGGAATGTCTTGTTAGATAAGTATATTCATACATCATAATTGTCATTAAATATGATTGATCTCGTATAATTTTTAAAGTGAAATTTTTAGCATTAAAAAAATGTATAACAACTTTTTGAAATTCATTAATAATCGCTTTAACACATTCAAATCTATATTCTTCGGCAAAATGTATAGCTCGATTTATAAATTGACGTCCTATACCTTTCCTCCTATACTTTTTCTGAACGTATAATCTTTTTATCCAAGCAACTGTTGGTTCCCAATTACTTTTACAGACTGACATAATACCTACAATTTTTTTATTATATTGAGATATATCAATATTACATTCATTCAATTTTTCCTGCGTCATAAATATATACGGCTGATCTTGTTCCTGATTATTTACTGATAAATCTTCATATGCTTCCGCTATCCAAAAACGGGAAGAATTAGAGGGCGTGCAAATCCTATTTATAGAAATATATATTCTTATTTTAAAATCATAAACTTAACTAACTACAAACAAACAAAACACACAAACAAAATAAAACTACACGAAAGAAATAATGCAGAATGTAATACCGTGGAATCTCAGACACTTCATTTGCAACAATTTTGGCTTCATACAAAAACTTTGCGTATAATGAAATGTATAATACAATTAGTGGTAAAAATATGACTATACTACAATAAGGATGTAATTCTCCCTGGATGAGTAATATGATTAACACTAGCGATAATAAATTTATTATACGCATAATATTTAGTCCTAATAAAAATCCAATAAATGTATGATTTAACGAATACATTACACTAGCTTTAAGTAATTCTTTGCAAACCGGTTTATCTTCTTCTCTATAAGTTCTAATAAGAATAAATTTCCGCATATTGAGAAAGTATATAAAATATATTGAATCAACCAAAGACACACAATAAAATTTGTTGATTTTTTAAAAACTTAGATTCTACGTATGGAGTGTTTAAAATTCTAAGCAACTGTCAAAATTCTAATTATTGTCACAGTATATATATACACTGAGGTCATGCATTGAAGTATACATAATAGCGTATTGTTTATATGTTTATAACCTTTCTATGTGAAACGTAAATATTTTCAAAGAAAAATTTTTAAACCGAAAGAAATAATACTATTTAGAGAAACTATATCCGGACATGTTATCAATGAATTTTTTTTATGAAAAAATGACTTACTAACGTTGTTTTATATTTATATTAATATTATGATTAAGTACATTTTAAGTCATTTAAACACGATATAAGAGTTATCAAATAAGAAAGTAACACACGAAATTTTTCAAAATTTTCAACTTTCACTAGTAGTAGATCAGACATATTCAATGTTGTCTCTTCAGAAATCGTTGTTCAACAAATCTCTTCCAGAACATAAATAACTTCCGATGATATTTTTATCGCTAAAATTACTACTGCTATTTATTGCTAATATACGATGATAATATGAATATGGTTTTATATAAATTTATATTTCGCGGGATATGATCTCGATAAATATATAAAAACGTTATATAAATTATTAATATACGAAATTATTAATATCTTAGAAATGATGCCGAATTAGCCTACAAATCACACTAATACCAGATAAATCTACGAGCGCAACTAATTTTGTTCGATGCACATCATAATATTAACTAAATGTAATGAGAATAAAGAACTATAAAAATTTATTTCTGTTTGAATACAATCTACACGATTTTTCAATACTTATCTATTACTCATATCGAGAATAGTAATGCAACTAGATTTGAATTAAACCGCTATACATTACTCGATAGATCAATCGAAATTTAATATTTCCTATTTTATCGACAGAACTCAAGGAAAATCTATTTTGAAATTCAATTAATTTTTAAATAGAATGACATTGTAATGACAGAAATGATAGTGCGGTTAAGATATTGGATAATAATCATAGCACCTGTTGATGATTTATACGAATCATGAAATATAATAATTTCTTTTACTAATTTGAAAATTATCTACAATTTCTAATCTATTAAAATTATGTTTTAGTATCTTCATTTATTATTTATATGACTTAAGGTAGTTAATTTTTTAAGTTATTTATAAACTAAACGATTACACAATTAACCCCTATTCATTATTCTTATTATATACAATAATATTGAGAATCTTTAATTCATTTTGTTTAAAATCATTGTATGCAATGAATATTGTATGTCAAATTCTATTCTATTAATAAATTATTACAAATATTATTGACCTAAATTAGATCGAAATGTAAACAATTGGAAATAAGGAAATTGAAAAATATCGATAGCCTCTGAGGAGTTAAAAAAAGTATTACAGATTTTTTACAATGGCTCTGCTCTTATATATTTTACAAACAATTATAACATACAATAAATTAATATAAAAATATTATTAATAAATTTGATTTGAATATTTACACGGACAGTTTAATTTTCTAGAATAGACAGAACATTACACGAATTTCTAATTATTTGAAATAAAATGCCTTGTCTTATATACATATTCATACGTCATAATTGATAATAAAACTGATTGATGACATAGAAGTTTTAACTCGAAACCTTTAGCATCATAAAAATCGATAAGAGCTTTTTGAAATTCATTAATAATCGCTTTAACACATCCAAATCCATGTTCATCAGCGAAATACATAGCTGTATTGATAAATTGACTTCCGATACCTTTCCTTCTAAACTTTGTCTGGACATATAATCTTTTTATCAAAGCACCTCTTGGTTCGCAACTGCATTTACAGACTGACATAATACCTACAATTTTTTTATTATGTTGAGATACATCAAAAGTACATTTATTCAAGTTTTCCTCTGTCATGAATGTATATTGCTGATCTTGTTCCTGATCCATTAATGAATGATGTTCATATGCTTCCGCTACCCAAAAACGTGATGAATCATCGTCCGTGAAAATCCTATTTACAAAAATATATACTTTTATTTTAAAATAATCTTAACTAACTACGAACTAACAAAAACAGACAAACAAAATAAAACTAAACAAAAGAAATAATTCAGAATGTAATACCGTGGAATCTCAAATACTTCAAATCCAACAAGTCTAGCTTCATACAAAAATTTTACATATAATGAAATATATAATGCAATTCCTGGTACAAATATAACCATAAAAGAATAAAACAAAGGTAATCCTGTATACATGAGTAATATCATTAACACTATAGTTGCAAAATATACTACACGCATAATATTTATTCCTAATAAAATTCTAATAAATGTATGATTTAGCGTATACATTACACTAGCTTTAAGTAATTCTATGCAAACCGATTCATCTTCATCATTATAAGTTCTAATAACTATAAATTTCCGCATATTGAGAAACTATACAAAATGTATTGAATCAATCAAAGGCACACAATAAAATTTGTTGATCTTTGAAAAACTTAACTTCTATGTACATAATGTTTAAAATTTTAAGCAACTGTCAAAATTCTAATTATTGTCACAGTATATATATAGACTGAGGTCATGCATTGAAGTACACATAATATCGTATTGTTTATATGTTTATAACCTTTCTATGTGAAACGTAAATATTTTCAAAGAAAAATTTTTAAACCGAAAGAAATAATACTATTTAGAGAAACTATATCCGGACATGTTATCAATGAATTTTTTTTATGAAAAAATGACTTACTAACGTTGTTTTATATTTATATTAATATTATGATTAAGTACATTTTAAGTCATTTAAACACGATATAAGAGTTATCAAATAAGAAAGTAACATACGAAATATTTCAAAATTTTCAACTTTCACTAGTAGTAGATCAGACATATTCAATGTTGTCTCTTCAGAAATCGTTGTTCAACAAATCTCTTCCAGAACATAAATAACTTCCGATGATATTTTTATAGCTAAAATTACTACTGCTATTTATTGCTAATATACGATGATAATATGAATATGGTTTTATATAAATTTATATTTCGCGGGATATGATCTCGATAAATATATAAAAACGTTATATAAATTATTAATATACGAAATTATTAATATCTTAGAAATGATGCCGATATGGCCTACAAATCACACTAATACCAGATAAATCTACGACCGCAACTAATTTTGTTCGATGCACATCATAATATTAACTAAATGTAATGAGAATAAAGAACTATAAAAATTTATTTCTGTTTGAATACAATCTACACGATTTTTCAATACTTATCTATTACTCATATCGAGAATAGTAATGCAACTAGATTTGAATTAAACCGCTATACATTACTCGATAGATCAATCGAAATTTAATATTTCCTATTTTATCGACAGAACTCAAGGAAAATCTATTTTGAAATTCAATTAATTTTTAAATAGAATGACATTGTAATGACAGAAATGATAGTGCGGTTAAGATATTGGATAATAATCATAGCACCTGTTGATGATTTATACGAATCATGAAATATAATAATTTCTTTTACTAATTTGAAAATTATCTACAATTTCTAATCTATTAAAATTATGTTTTAGTATCTTCATTTATTATTTATATGACTTAAGGTAGTTAATTTTTTAAGTTATTTATAAACTAAACGATTACACAATTAACCCCTATTCATTATTCTTATTATATACAATAATATTGAGAATCTTTAATTCATTTTGTTTAAAATTATTGTATGCAATGAATATTGTATGTCAAATTCTATTCTATTAATAAATTATTTCAAATATTATTGACCTAAATTAGATCGAAATGTAAACAATTGGAAATAAGGAAATTGAAAAATATCGATAGCTTCTGAGGAGTTAAAAAAAGTATTACAGATTTTTTACAATGGCTCTGCCCTTATATATTTTACAAACAATTATTACATACAATAAATTAATATAACAATATTATTCATAAATTTGATTTGAATATTTACACGAACAGTTTAATTTTTTGGAATAGACAGAACATTACACGAATTTCTAATTATTTGAAATAAAATGCTTTGTCTTATATATATATTTATACATCATAATTGAAAATAAAAGTGATTGACGACATACAATTCTTAAATCGAAACCTTTAGCATTATAAAAATCTATAAGAGCTTTTTGAAATTCAATAATAATCGCTTTAACACATCCAAATCCATGTTCTTCGGCAAAATACATAGCTGTATTCATAAATTGACTTCCGATACCTTTCCTTCTATAATTTGTCTGCACATATAATCTTTTTATCAAAGCACCTTTTGGTTCGAAATTGCTTTTACAGACTGACATAATACCTACAATTTTTTTATTATGTTGAGATACATCAAAAGTACATTCATTCAAGTTTTCCTCTGTCATAAATGTATATTGGTGATGTTGTTCCTGATCAATTAATGAAAGATCTTCATATGCTTCCGCTACCCAAAAACGTGACGAATTATCGCGCCTGTAAATCCTATTTATAAAAATATGTAATTTTATTTTAAAATAATCTTAACTAACTACGAACTAACAAAAACAGACAAACAAAATAAAACTAAACAAAAGAAATAATTCAGAATGTAATACCGTGGAATCTCAAATACTTCAAATCCAACAAGTCTAGCTTCATACAAAAACTTTAAATATAATGAAATATATAATATAATTCCTGGTATAAATATAACCATAATAGAATAAAACAAAGGTAATCCTTTATGCATGAGTATTAGCATTAATACTATAGTTGCAATATTTACTACACGCATAATATTTATTCCAAATAAAATTCCAATAAATGTATGATTTAGCGAAAACATTACACTAGCTTTAAGTAATTCTATGCAAACCGATTCATCTTCATCATTATAAGTTCTAATAACAATAAATTTCCGCATATTGAGAAACTATACAAAATGTATTGAATCAATCAAAGGCACACAATAAAATTTGTTGATCTTTGAAAAACTTAACTTCTATGTACATAATGTTTAAAATTTTAAGCAACTGTCGAAATTCTAATTATTGTCACAGTATATATATATATATATTGAGGTCATGCAATGTAGTACACATAATAGCCTATTGTTTATATGTTTATAACGTTTCTATCCGAAACGAAAATATTTTCAATTGAAAGTTTTTAAATTAAAAGAAATAATATTATTTAGAGAGATGATATTGGGATATGTTTTCAATGATTTTTCTTATAAAAAAATGATTTAATAACGTTGGATTATATTTATAATAATACTATGATTAAGTACTATTCAAGTCATTTAAACAAGTTATAAATTAAAAGTTATCAAAAAAGAAAATAACAATCAAGATTCTTCAAAGTTTTCACTTTCCATCAATTGCGAATCCGAAATATTTGATTTTGTTTCTTCAGAAATCGTTCTTGAACAGATCTGTTTGAGAACATAAATATCTTTCGATGATATTTTTATCGTTAAAATTACTACTGCAATTTATTGCTAATATACAATAATTATATGAATATGGTTTTATATAAATTTATATTTCGCGTGATATGATCTCGTTAAATATATAACACAGGTATATAGGTTATACGAAATTATTAATACCTTAGAAATGTTACCGATATACCTCATCAATCGCAGTAATACTAGATAAATCTATTGGTGCAACTAATTTCGTTCGGTGCACATCATAATATTAACTAAATGTAGCGGGAATAAAGAACTATACAAATTTTTTCTGTTTAAATACAGTCTACACGATTTTTCAATATATATCTAATATCCATATCGAGAATATTAACGCAACTATGTTTGAATCAACAGCTATACAGTACTCGATAGATCAATCGAAATTTAATATTTCCTATTTTATCGACAGAACTCAAGGTAAATCTATTTTGAAATTCAATTAATTTTTAAATAGAATGACATTGTAATGACAGAAATGATAGTGCGGTTGAAATAGTGGATAATAATCATAGCAACTATTGATGATTCATGCGGATTACGAAATATAATAAATTCTTATCCTAATATAAACATTATCTTCAGTTTTTAATCCATTAAAGTTATGTTTTAGTATCTTCTTTTATTATTTATATGACTTAAGGTAGTTTATTTTTTAAGTCTTAAAATAAACGATTATTCATTTAACCCGTGATCATTATTCTTGTTTTCAATAGTATTAAGCAGTTTTAATTCATTTTATTTAAAATCATTGTATGCAATAAATATTGTATCTCAACTTCTATTTTATTAATACATTATTTCAAATATTTTAGACCTAAATTAGATCCAAATGTAAACATTGTGAAACATATTGAAAAATAATAATAGCCATTAAAGATGTGAAAAGGGAATTACATTTTTTTACAACATCTCTACACTTATATATTTTATAAAAAGTTATAACATACAAAAAATAAATTTAAATATACTATTAATAAATTTTATTTGAATATTAATATGGACATTTCAATTTTTTGGCACAGATTGTACATTACGCAAATTTTTAATGATAATGCGTTGTTCGAAATATATATTCATACATCGTAACTGATATTAAAAATGATTTACCACGTAAAATTTTTACATTGAAATTTCTAGTATTATAAAAATTTATCAGAACTTTTTGAAATTGAGAACTAATCGTTTTAACACATTCAAATCTATGCTCTTCAGCAAAATGCGTAGCTTGATTCAGAAGTTGACTTCCTATACCTTTTCTTCTATACTTATTCTGAACATATAATCTTTTTATCCAAGCAACTGTTGGTTCTAAATTTTTTTTATAGACTGCTAAAATACCTACTATTTTTTTATTATGTTGAGATATATCAATATTACATTCATTCAATTTTTCCTCTGTCATAAATATATATCGCTGATCTTGTTCCGAACGATTTAATGAATAATCTTTACATTCTTCAGCTATCCAAAAACAGCAAGAATTACTGACCGTGTAAATCCTATATATAGAAATAAATTTTTTTATTTTAAAATCATGATCTTAACTAAGTACAAAATAACAAAAACAGACAAGCAAAATAAAACAAAACAAAAGAACGAATTCAGAATATAATACCGTGAAATCTCAGATACTTCATTTCCAACAATTCTAGCTTCATACAAAAACTTTGATAATAATGAAATATATAATATAATTCCTGGTATAAATATAACCATAATACAATAAACCACATAGAATCCTGTCTGAAGGAGTACTACCATTAACACTATAGATAATACATTTATTATACGCATCACATTTGTTCCTAATAAAAATCCAATAAATGTATGATTTAGCGGATACATCACACTAGATTTAAGTAATTCTTTGCAAACCGGTTTATCTTCTTCTCTATAAGTTCGAATAAGAATAAATTTCCGCATATTGAGAAAGTATATAAAATATATTCAATCAACCAAAGAGACACAATAAAATTTGTTGATTTTTTAAAAACTTAGATTCTACGTATGGAGTGTTTAAAATTCTTAGAAACTGTTAAAATTCTAATTATTGTCACATATATATATACACTGAGGTCATGCATTGTAGTATACATAATAGCGTATTGATTATATGTTTATAACGTTGCTATTTGAAACGTAAATATTTTTAAATGAAAATTTCTAAATTGAAAGAAATAGTACTATTTAGAAAGAAGATATCAAGATAAGTTTTCAATGAATTTTCTTATGAAAAAATTATTTAATAACGTTGTTTTATATTTATATTAATATTAAGATTAATTATTTTTCAAGTCATTTAAACACGTTGTAACAGTTATCAAAAAAGAAAGTAATAAACATGATTTTTCAAAGTTTTCCCTTCTCATCAGTTGCGAATTCGAAATATTTGATCTTGTTTCTTCAGAGATCTTTCTTGAACAGATTTGTTTAAGAACATAAATAACTTCCGATGATATTTTTATCGTTAAAATTACTACTGCAATTTATTGCTAATATACAATAATTATATGAATATGTTTTTATATAAATTTATATTTCGCGTGATATGATCTCATTAAATATATAACACAGGTATATAGGTTATACGAAATTATTAATACCTTAGAAATGTTACCGATATACCTCATCAATCGCAGTAATACTAGATAAATCTATTGGTGCAACTAATTTCGTTCGGTGCACATCATAATATTAACTAAATGTAGTGGAAATAAAGAACTATAAAAATTTTTTCTGTTTAAATACAGTCCACACGATTTTTCAATATTTATCTAACATCCATAACGAGAATAGTAATGCAACTATGATTGAATCAAACAGCTAAGCAGTACTCGATAGACCAATCGAAATTTAATATTTTCTATTTTATCGACAGAACTCAAGGAAAATCTATTTTGAATTAATTTTTAAATAGAATGACATTGTAATGCCAGAAATGATAGTGTAGCTAAGATAGTGGATAATAATCATACCAACTGTTGATGATTTATGGGGATTATGAAATATAATAATTTCTTTTAGTAATTTAAACATAATCTACAGTTTCAAATCTATTAAAATTATATTTTAGTATCTTTTTTTTATTGTTTACATGAGATAAGGTAGTTGATTTTTTAAGTTTTAATTCGAACAATTGTTCATTTAACCCCTGTTCATTATTCTTGTTATGTACAATAATATTGAGCAGCATTGATCCATTTTGTTTAAAATAATTATATGCTATAAATACTGGATGTCAAATGTTTTTCTATTAATAAATTATTTCCAATATTGTCAACCTAAATTAGATCCAAATGTAAATATTGGGAAATAAGGAAATTGAAAAATATCGATAGCCTCTGAGGAGTTAAACAAAGAATTACAGATTTTTTACAATGCCTCTGCCCTTATATATTTTACAAACAATTATTACATACAATAAATTAATATAACAATATTATTCATAAATTTGATTTGAATATTTACACGAACAGTTTAATTTTTTCGAACAGATTGAAAATTACGGTAATTTCTACTGAACTGAATGAAAATCCATTACACGAAACATATATTCATACAGCGTAATTGATATTAAAAATGATTTATCACGTATAATATTTACAGTGAAATTTTTAGTATTATAAAAACAAATAAGATGTTTTTCAAATTCAGAAACAATCGCTTTAATACATAGAATTCCGTTTTCATCGGCAAAAAATACTGCTTGATTCATAAGTTGATTACCTATACCTTTCCTAGAATACTTTTTTTGAACATAAAATCTTTTTATATAACCAAGTGTTGGTTGCCAATTACTTTTACGGAATGCCATAATACCTACAATTTTTTTATTATGATTAGAAACATCAATGTTACTATCATTCAAGTTTTCCTCTGTCATGAATACATATTGCTGATCTTGTTCCTGATCATGTAATGGAAAATCTTCATATGCTTCCGCTACCCAAAAACGGGAAAAATTATCGAGCGTGTAAATCCTATTTATAGAAGTATATATTTTTATTTTTAAATAATCTTAACTAACTACGAACTAACAAAAACAGACAAACAAAATAAAACTAAACAAAAGAAACAATTCAGAATGTAATACCGTGGAATCTCAGATACTTCATTTCCAACAATTCTAGATTCATACAAAAACTTCACGTATAATGAAATGTATAATATAATTTCTGGTATACATATAAGTACACCACAATAAGCTATAGGTACTCCTGCATATATGAGAATTATCGTCACCACTATAGGTAAGATATTTATTATACGCATAATATTTTCTCCTACTAAAACTCCAATAAATGTATGATTTAGCTGTTTCATTACACTAGCTTCAAGTAATTCTTTGCAAACCGGTTTATCTTCTTCTTTATAAGTTCTAATAAGAATAATAGTTCGCATATTGAGAAATTATATAAAATATATTGAATCAACCAAAGGCACACAATACAATTTTTTGATTTTTGAAATACTTAAGTTCTACATATATGGTGTAGAAAATTTTACGCAACTGTGAAACTCTAATTATTGTTACAGTATATATATATATATATATATATATATATACTGAGGTCATGCATTGTAATACACATAATAGCATATTGTTTATATATTTATAACGTTGCTATTTGAAACGTAAATACTTTTACGAAAATTTTTAAACCGAAAGAAATAGTACTATTTAGAGAGATGATATCCGGACATGTTTTCAATGTGTTTTCTTATCAAAAAATGACTTAGTAACTTTGTTTTATATTTATATTACTATTATGATTAAGTAAATTTCAAGTCATTTAAACAAGTTATAAGAATTATCAAAAAAGAAAGTAAAGAACAAGATTTTTCAAAATTTCTCTTCCCATCAGTTGCGAATGCGAAATATTTGATTTTGTTTCTTCAGAAATCGTTCTTGAACAGATCTGTTTGAGAACATAAATATCTTTCGATGATATTTTTATCGTTAAAATTACTACTGCAATTTATTGCTAATATACAATAATTATATGAATATGTTTTTATATAAATTTATATTTCGCGTGATATGATCTCGTTAAATATATAACACAGGTATATACGTTATACGAAATTATTAATACCTTAGAAATGTTACCGATATACCTCATCAGTCTTAGTAATACTAGATAAATCTATGAGTGCAATTAATTTCGTTCGGTGCACATCATAATATTAACTAAATGTAGTTGGAATAAAGAACTATACAAATTTTTTCTGTTTAAATACAGTCTACACGATTTTTCAATACTTATCTATTACTCATATCGAGAATAGTAATGCAACTAGATTTGAATTAAACCGCTATACATTACTCGATAGATCAATCGAAATTTAATATTTCCTATTTTATCGACAGAATTCAAGCAAAATCTATTTTGAAATTCAATTAATTTTTAAATAGAATGACATTGTAATGACAGAAATGATAGTGCGGTTGAAATAGTGGATGATAATCATAGCACCTGTTGATGATTTATACGAATCATGAAATATAATAATTTCTTTCACTAATTTGAAAATTATCTACAATTTCTAATCTATTAAAATTATGTTTTAGTATCTTCATTTATTATTTATATGACTTAAGGTAGTTAATTTTTTAAATTATTTATAAACTAAACGATTATTCATTTAACCCCTGTTCATTATTCTTGTTATGTACAATAATATTGAGCAGCATTGATCTATTTTGTTTAAAATAATTATATGCTATAAATACTGGATGTCAAATGTTTTTCTATTAATAAATTATTTCCAATATTGTCAACCTAAATTAGATCCAAATGTAAATATTGGGAAATAAAGAAATTGAAAAATATCGATAGCCTCTGAGGAGTTAAACAAAGAATTACAGACTTTTTACAATGCTTCTGCTCTTATATATTTTACAAACATTTATAACATACAAAAAATTAATATAAAAATATTATTCATAAATTTGATTTGAATATTTAGACGGACAGTTTAATTTTTTGGAACAGATTGAACATTACCCTAATTTCTACTAATCTGAATGAAAATCCATTGATCGAAATATATATTCATACAGCGTAATTGATATTAAAAGTGAATTATCACGTATAATATTTACAGTGAAATTTTTACTATTGTAAAAATTAATAAGATGTTTTTCAAATTCAGAAACAATCGCTTTAATAAATAGAATTCCGTGTTCATCGGCAAAAAATACTGCTTGATTCATAAGTTGATTACCTATACCTTTCCTAGTATACTTTTTCTGAACATAAAATCTTTTTATATAACCAAGTGTTGGTTGCCAATTACTTTTACGGAATGACATAATACCTACAATTTTTTTATTATGATTAGAAACATCAATGTTACTATCATTCAAGTTCTCCTCTGTCATGAATACATATTGCTGATCTTGTTCCTGATCATGTAATGGAAAGTCTTCATATGCTTCCGCTACCCAAAAACGGGAAAAATTATCGAGTGTGTAAATCCTATTTATAGAAGTATATATTTTTATTTTTAAATAATCTTAACTAACTACAAACTAACAAAAACAGACAAACAAAATAAAACTAAACAAAAGAAATAATTCAGAATGTAATACCGTGGAATCTCAGATACTTCATTTCCAACAATTCTAGATTCATACAAAAACTTCACGTATAATGTAATGTATAATATAATTTCTGGTATAAATACAAGTACACCACAATAAGCTATATGTAGTCCTGTAGATATGAGAATTACCATCAATACTACAGATAACACATTTATAATACGCATAATATTTAGTCCTATTAAAAATCCAATAAATGTATGATTTAGCTGATTCATTACACTATCTTCAAGTAATTCTTTGCAAAACAGTTTATCTTCTTCTTTATAAGTTCTAATAAGAATAATATTCCGCATATTGAGAAATTATATAAAATATATTGAATCAACCAAAGAAACACAATAAAATTTTTTGATCTTTGAAATACTGAAGTTCTACCTATATTGCGTAGAAAATTTTAAGCAACTGTGAAATTCTAATTATTGTCACAGTATATATATACGCTGAGGTCATGCATTGTAATACACATAATAGCGTATTGTTTATATGTTTATAACGTTGCTATTTGAAACGTAAATATTTTTAAATGAAAATTTTTAAACCCAAACAAATAGTACTATATAGAGATACGATATCCGGATATGTTTCCAATGAATTTTTTTATGAAAAAATGACTTAGTAACGTTGTTTTATATTTATATTAATATTATGATTAAGTACATTTCAAGTCATTTAAACACATTATAAGAATTATTAAAAAAGAAAGTAACAAATAAGAGTTTTCAAAGTTTTTTCTTCCCATCAGTTACGAATCCGAAATATTTGATTTTGTTTCTTCAGAGATCGTTGTTCAACAAATCTCTTCCAAAATATAAATAACTTCCGATGATATTTTTATCGCTAAAATTACTACTACTATTTATTGCTAATATACGATGATAATATGAATATGGTTTTATATAAATTTATATTTCGCCGGATATGATCTCGATATATAGGAACTATATACCTTCTTTATATATTACGAAATTATTAATATCTGAGAAATGTTACCGATATATCTTATGAATCGCAGTAATACTAGATAAATCTACGAGAATAACTAATTTCGTTCGGTGCACATCATAATTTGAACTAAATATTGTAAGAATAAAGAACTATAAAAATTTATTTCTTAAATACAGTCCACACGATTTTTCAATATTTATCTTATATCCATATCGAGAATAGTAACGCAACTATGTTTGAATCAAACAGCTAACCAGTATACGATAGATCAATCGAAATTTTATATTTTTTATTTTATAGAAAATTTTCTTTTTTACAGAATTCAAGAAAAATCTATTTTGAAATTCAGGTAATTTTTAAATGGAATGACACTGTAATGACAGAAATGGTAGTGCGTTTAACATAGTGGATAATAATCGTACCAACTGTTGATGATTTATGGAGATTATGAAATATAATAATTTCTTTTAGTAATTTAAACATAATCTATTAAAATTATTTCAAATCTATTAAAATTATGTTTTAGTATCTTTATTTTATTGTTTTTATGACCTATGTTTTAATTCAAAGTATTATTCATTTAACCCCTGTTCATTATTCTTGTTATGTATAATAATATTAAACAGCTTTAATTTATTTTTTTAAATCATTATATGCAATAAATACTGGATGTCAAATGCTATTTTATTAATAAACTATTTCAAATATTATTGATCTAAATCAGATCAAATGTAAACATAGGGAAGTAAAAAAACGGGAAAGTATTGATAACTTCCAATCATGTAAAAAATAGAATAACAGATTTTTCACAATATCTCTGCTCTCATATATTTTATAATAAGTTATAACATACATAAAATAAATAAATAAATATTATTCAAAAATTTGTTTTGAATATTTAGAGGGACAGTTAAATTTCTTGGCATAGATTGAACATTATCCGAATTTCTAATGATCCTAATGAGAATCACTTATTCGAAATATATATTCATACAGTGTAACTGATATTAAAAATGATTTATCATGTATAACATTTACAGACAAATTTTTCGTATTATAAAAATACATGATATGTTTTTGAAATTCAGAAACAATCGCTTTAATATATAAAATTCCATTTTCGTCTGCAAATTGCAGAGCTTGTTTCAAAAGATTACTTCCTATACCTTTCCTTGTATACTTTTTCTGAACATAAAATGTTTTTATCCAAGCAAGTCTAGGTTGCCAATTACTTTTACAGACTGACATAATACCTACAATTTTTTTATTATGATTAGAAAAATCAATATTACATACATTCATTTCTTCCTCTGTCATGAATACATATTGCTGATTTTGCTCCTGATTATTTAATGAAAAATCTTCATATGCTTCCGCTATCCAAAAACAGGAAGAATTATCGAGCGTGTAAATCCTGTTTATAGAAATATATATTTTTATTTTAAAATCAAAAACTTATCTAACTACAAACAAACAAAACACACAAACAAAATAAAACTACACGAAAGAAATAATTCAGAATATAATACCGTGAAATCTCATCCGCTTCATTTCCAACAATTCTAGCTTCATATAAAAACTTTGCGTATAATGAAATATATAATATTATTTCTGGTATAAATATAACTATAATACAATAAATTTTATGTATTCCTGTATACATGAGAAGTGACATTAACACTATAGATAATATATTTACTATACGCATAATATTTAGTCCTAATAAAAATCCAATATATGTATGATTTAGCTGATTCATTACACTAGCTTCAAGTAATTTTTTGCAAAACAGTTTATCTTCGTCTCTATAAGTTCTAATAAGAATACATTTCTGCATATTGACAAATTATATAAAATATATTGAATCAAGCAAAGTAACACAATAAAATTTGTTGATCTTTGAAATACTTAAGTTCTACCTATATAGTGTATAAAATTTTAAGCAACTGTGAAATTCTAATTATTGTCATAGTATATATATATACACTGAGGTCATGCATTGTAATACACATAATAGCGTATTGTATGTATGTTTATAACGTTGCTATTTGAAACGTAAATATTTTTAAATGAAAATTTTTAAACCGAAAGAAATAGTACTATTTATAGAAACGATATCCGGACATATTATCAATGAATTTTTTTTTATGAAAAAATGACTTACTAACGTTGTTTATATTTATATTAATATTATGATTAAGTACATTTTAAGTCATTTAAAGACGATATAAGAGTTATCAAATAAGAAAATAACATACGAAATTTTTCGAAATTTTCAACTTTCACCAGTAGTAGATCAGAAATATTCAATGTTGTCTCTTCAGAGATCGTTGTTCAACAAATCTCTTCCAGAAAATAAATAACTTCCGATGATATTTTTATCGCTAAAATTACTACTGCTATTTATTGCTAATATACGATGATAATATGAATATGGTTTTATATAAATTTATATTTCGTGGGATATGATCTCGATAAATATATAAAAAAGGTATATAGGTTATAGGAAATTATTAATATTTAGAAATGTTACCGATATACTACATGAATCGCAGTAATACTAGATAAATCTACGAGAGCAACTAATTTCGTTCAGGGCACATCATAATTTGAACTAAATATTGTGAGAATAAAGAACTAAAAATTTATTTCTCTTTAAATACAGTCCACACAATTTTTCAATATTTATCTAATATACATAACGAGAACTATGTTTGAACGCAACTATGTTTGAATCAAACAGCTAAGCAGTACTCGAAAGATCAATCGAAATTTAATATTTTCTATTTCATAGAAAATTTTCTTTTTTACAGAATTCAAGGAAAATCTATTTTGAAATTTAGTTAATTTTTAAATAGAATGACACTGTAATGACAGAAATGGTAGTGCGTTTAACATAGTGAATAATAATCGTACCAACTGTTGATGATTTATGGGGATTATGAAATATAATAATTTCTTTTAGTAATTTAAACATAATCTATTAAAATTATTTCAAATCTATTAAAATTATATTTTAGTATCTTTATTTTATTGTTTATATGACCTATGTTTTAATTCAAAGCATTATTCATTTAACCCCTGTTCATTATTCTTGTTATGTATAATAATATTAAACAGCTTTAATTTATTTTTTTTAAATCATTATATGCAATAAATACTGGATGTCAAATGCTATTTTATTAATAAACTATTTCAAATATTATTGATCTAAATCAGATCAAATGTAAACATAGGGAAGTAAAGAAACATGAAAGTATTGATAACTTCCAATCATGTAAAAAATAGAATAACAAATTTTTCACAATATTTCTGCTCTTATATATTTTACAATAAGTTATAACATACATAAAATAAATAAATAAATATTATTCAAAAATTTGTTTTGAATATTTAGACGGACAGTTTTATTTTTTGGATTGAACATTACACTAATTTCTTTTGTTCTGAATGAGAATCCATTGTTCGAAATGTATATTCATACAGCGTAACTGATATAAAAAATGATTTATCTTGTATAATATTTACAGTGAAACTTTTAGTATTATAAAAACTAATAAGGTGTTTTTCAAATTGAGAAACAATCGCTTTAATACATAGAATTCCGTGTTCATAGGCAAAAAATTCTGTTTGATTCATAAGTTGAGTATCTATACCTTTCCCTATATATTTTTTCTGAACATAAAATCTTTTTATATAACCAAGTGTTGGTTCCCAATTACTTTTACAGACTGACATAATACCTACAATTTTTTTATTATGATTAGAAAAATCAATCTTACATACACTCATTTCTTCCTCTGTCATGAATATATATTGCTGATTTTGTTCCTGATTATTTAATGAAAAATCTTCATATGCTTCCGCTATCCAAAAACAGGAAGAATTATCGAGCGTGTAAATCCTGTTTATAGAAATATATATTTTTATTTTAAAATCATAAACTTATCTAACTACAAACAAACAAAACACATAAACAAAATAAAACTACACGAAAGAAATAATTCAGAATGTAATACCGTGGAATGTCAAATATTTCATATCCAGCCATTCTAGCTTCATAACAAAATTTTGTGTATAATGAAATATATAATATAATTGCTGGTATAAACATAATCATAATACAATAAATTTTATGTAATCCTGCATATATGAGTAGTGACATTAACAATATAGATAACATATTTACTAAACGCATAATATTTAGTCCTAATAAAATTCCAATATATGTATGATTTAGCTGATTCATTACACTATCTTCAAGTAATTTTTTGCAAAACAGTTTATCTTCGTCTCTATAAGTTCTGATAAGAATACATTTCTGCATATTGACAAATTATATAAAATATATTGAATCAACCAAAGGCACACAATAAAATTTTATGATCTTTGAAAAACTTAAATTCTGCCTATATAGTGTATAAAATTATAAGCAACTGTGAAATTGTAATTATTGTCACACTATATATGTACACTGAGGTCATGCATTATAATACATATAATAGCGTATTGTTTATATGTTTATAACCTTTCTATCCGAAACGGAAATATTGTCAATTGAAAATTTTTAAACTGAAAGAAATAGTACTATTTAGAGAAACGATATCCGGACATGTTATCAATGAATTTTTTTTTATGAAAACATGACTTACTAACGTTTTATATTTATATTAATATTATGATTAAGTACATTTTAAGTCATTTAAAGACGATATAAGAGTTATCAAATAAGAAAGTAACATACGAAATTTTTCGAAATTTTCAACTTTCACCAGTAGTAGATCAGAAATATTCAATGTTATCACTTCAGAAATCGTTGTTTAACAAATCTCTTCCAAAATATAAATAACTTCCGATGATATTTTTATCGCTAAAATTACTACTGCTATTTATTGCTAATATACGATGATAATATGAACATGGTTTTATATAAATTTATATTTCGCAGGATATGACCTCGATAAATATATAAAAAAGTTATATAAATTATACGAAATTATTAATATCTTAGAAATGTTGCCGATATACCCTACAAATCACACTAATACCAGATAAATCTACAAGCGCAACTAATTTTGTTCGATGCACATCATAATATTAACTAAATGTAATGAGAATAAAGAACTATAAAAATTTATTTCTGTTTGAATACAATCTACACGATTTTTTAATACTTATCTATTACTCATATCGAGAATAGTAATGCAACTAGATTTGAATTAAACCGCTACACAGTACTCGATAGATCAATCGAAATTTAATATTTTCTATTTTATCGACAGAACTCAAGGAAAATCTATTTTGAAATTCAATTAATTTTTAAATAGAATGACATTGTAATGACAGAAATGATAAGGTTAAGATAGTGGATAATAATCATACCAACTGTTGATGATTTATGGGTATTATAAAATATAATAATTTCTTTTAGTAATTTAAACATAATCTACAGTTTCAAATATATTAAAATTATATTTTAGTATCTTTTTTTTATTGTTTATATGAGATAAGGTAGTTGATTTTTTAAGTTTTAATTCGAACAATTGTTCATTTAACCCCTGTTCATTATTCTTGTTATGTACAATAATATTGAGCAGCATAGATCCATTTTGTTTAAAATAATTATATGGCATAAATACTGAATGTCAAATGTTCTTCTATTAATATATTATTTTCAATATTGTCGACTTAAATTAGATCCAAATGTAAACATTGGGAAATAAAGGTACTGAAAAGTATTGATAGCTTATAAATATGTAAAAAAAATAGAATTACAGATTTTTTACAATATCTTTGCTCTTATATATTTTACAAACTGTTATAACATACAAAAAATAAATAAATAAATATTATTCACAAATTTGATTTGAATATTTAGACGGACAGTTTAATTTTTTGGCATAGATTGAACATTACGCGAATTTCTAACGATCCTATTGATAATTCTTTGTTCGAAATATATATTCATACAGCGTAATTGATACGAAAAATGATAATCTATCACGCAAAACAGTTACGTCATTAGTTTTTACATAATAAAAATACATATACCGTTTTTGAAATTGAGAAATCGTCGCTTTAACACATACAAATCCTTTTTCACCGGCAAATTGCAGAGCATGTTTCAAAAGAGTACTTCCTACACCTTTCCTTGTATACTTCTTCAGAACATAAAATCTTTTTATCCAGGCATGTGTTGGTTGCCAATTGCTTTGACAAAATAACAGAATACCTATAATTTTTTTATTATACTTAGATAAATCAATTTCAGATGCTCTCATTTCTTCCTCTGTCATGAATGTATATTGCTGATTTTGTTCCTGATTATTTAATGAAAAATCTTCATATAATTCCGCTATCCAAAAACGGGCAGAATTATTGAGCGTGTAAATCCTATTTGTAGAAATATATATTTTTATTTTAAAATCATAATCTTAACTAACTACAAACTAACAAAACGCACAAACAAAATAAAACTAAACGAAAGAAATAATTCAGAATGTAATACCGTGAAATGTCAAATATTTCATATCCAATCATTCTAGCATCATAACGAAATTTTGTGTACAATGAAATATATAATATAATTCCTGGTATACACATAACTATAATACAATAAATTATATGTAATTCTGCATACACGAGTAGACCCACTACCAGTATAGATAACACAAATACCATACGAATAATATTTAGTGCTAATATAAATCCAAAAAATGTATGATTTAGCTGAGACATTACACTAGCTTCAAGTAATCTTTTGCAAGACAGTTTATCTTGTTCTCTATAATTTCTAATAAGAATATATTTCTGCATATTGACAAATTATATAAAATATATTGAATCAACCAAAGGCACACAATAAAATTTTATGATCTTTGAAAAACTTAACTTCTATCTATATAGTGTATAAAATTTTAAGCAACTGTGAAATTGTAATTATTGTCACAGTATATATGTACACTGAGGTCATGCAATGTAGTACATATAATAGCGTATTGTTTATGAGTTTATAATCTATCCAAAATGAAAATATTTTCAATTGAGTTTTTAAATTGAAAAAAATAATATTATTTTGAGAGATGATATCCGGACATGTTTTCAATGAGTTTTCTTATGAAAAAATGATTTAATAATATTGTTTTATATTTACATTAATATTATGATTAAGTCATTTCAAAGACATTAGAGCACGTTATAAGAGTTATCAAAAAAGAAAGTAACATACAAAATTTTTCAAAATTTTCCTTTCACCAGTAATGGATCAGAACTATTCAATATTTTCTCCTCAGAAGTCGTTCTTGAAAAGATCTATTTCAGAACACTTCCGATGATATTTTTATCACTAAATCTTTTATTGTTATTTATTGCTAATATACGATTATAATATAAATATGACTTTATATAAATTTATATTTCGCAGCATATGATCTCAATAAATATACAAAAAAGTTATGTAGGTTATACGAAATTATTAATATCTTAGAAATGTTACCGATATACCCTATGAATCGCAGTAATACAAGATAAATCTACCAGCGCAACTAATTTCGTTCGCTGCACATCATAATATGAACTAAATACTGTGAGAATAAAGAACTATAAAAATTTATTTCTGGTTAGGTATAATCTACACGATACTGCAATATTTAGTTGTCATGCGTGTCAAGTAAATTAACGCAACTGAATTTTATTTAAACTATTTTGCAATATTTGATGGTTCAATCGAAATTATTATTTTTTATTTTATCGATAAAACTCATAGAAATTCTATTTATTAAATTAACTAATTTTTAAATAGACCAACTCTGTAATGCTAGAAACAATGATAGTCCGTTTACAATAGTGGATAATAATCATAGCAATTATTGATGATTCATACGGATTACGAAATATAATAAGTTCTGATCCTAATTTAAACATTATCTACAATTTCTAATCCATTAAAATTGTTTTAATATTTTTTGTTAATTATTTTAATGGCCTTAGGTAGTGAATTTTTTAAAATTTTTATATCAAATGATTATAGATTTAACCTCTCTTTATTATTTCTCTCATGTATAATAATATTGTGCAGCTTTGAATCATTTTGTACAATATGATTCTATGCAATAAATACTGGATGTCAAATGCTATTCTATTAATAAATTATTTCAAATATTATTAACCTAAGTCAGATCAAATGTAAACATTGGGAAATAAAGAAATTGAAAAATACTAATAGTCTCTAAAGATGAAAAAAGAGAATTACGGATTTTTTACAATGTCTCTACTCATATATTTCACAAAGAGTTATAACATACAAAAAATAAATAAATAAATATTCTTAATAATTTTGATTTGAATATTTAGATGGACAGTTTAATTTTTTGGCATAGGTAGAACATTACACGAATTTCTAATAATGTGGATGATAATCCTTCATTTCGTATTTTAATTCATAAAACATTATAAATTTAAAAGATGGTTTACTATGTATATTCTGTATATGAAAACCTTTGTTACCAAATAATATTAGAGCTTTTATTACGTATTGAGAAATAAGTGCATTAATAGATTCATATCCTTGTTCATAGCCAAATTGTATAACTTGATTTATGAGATAACTTCCTATACCTTTCCTTCTATAGTCTTTATGAACACAATCTTTTTATCCAACCAGAATTCTGTATTCTATTACTTTTACAAAATCCAATAATACCTACACACTTTTTAGTATGGCCACTTGTTGAATAAGTAGATGTATTAAACTGTTCCCGTGTCATGAATATATATCTTGATTTTTGTTGACTTCGATCTAATAAATAATTATCATATGCTTCCACTATCCAAAAACAGGAAGAATTATCGGACTTATAAGTCCTGTTGATAAAAATATATTTTTTCATATTAAATTTATAATCTTAGCTAAAAAAAAAAGTAATAAAATCAGACAAACAAGATGTAACATAACAAAACAAAAAGAAATAATTGAGAACGTAATACTGTGAAATCGCAGATGTTTCATTTTCAACATTTCTAGTTTCATACCAAAACATTGCATATAAAAAAAATTTGTAATACAATTGATGGAATTAATAAAATTATAATGCAATAAATAATAGGATATCCTACTACTATGAGCACAAACATAAACATTAAAACTAATGCATTAAAACATAATGATGTTATCATAGCAGGTTTATCATTTAAAATTCCAAGAAATGTTTCATTTAATGAATCCATTATACAAGTTTTAAGTAATTCTTTGCAAAACAAATTATCGAACGTAATATAAGATCGAATAACAATAAAACTAGACATATTGAAAAATTTTTAATTAATGTCATAATATATGTACACGCTGATGTCATGCATTGTAGTACACATAATAACGTATTGTTTATATGTTTATAACCTTTCTATCCGAAACGAAAATATTTTCAATTGAAAATTTTTAAGGAGAAAGAAATATTATTCAGAAAGATGATATCCAGATGATATCCGGAAATGATTTTAATGAATTTTCTTATGTAAAAATGATTTAATAACATTACATCATATTTATATTAATATTATGATTTAGTACACTTCGACTCATTTAAATACGTTATAAAATCTATCAAAAAAGAAAGTAATAAGATTTTTCAAAATTTTTATCTTACATCGGTTGCGGAATCGAAATATTCAATGTTATCTCTTCAGAGGGCGTTCTTGAACAGATCTTATGGCGACCTCGTTGCGACTGTTGCGCCTCTTCCGGTAAGACATATAACTAACCCGCCTCGGCGCCACCAAGCGCACACGTGGGAAACTAACCAAACAAAGCAAGAGACAGCAGACGCCGAAAACATAGGAGACGACAAAAAACGCCAGGAACAAGAAATCATTCATTCTTTTCTTAATTCTTCTTGAGACCACAGCCATAGCAGTTGAAAATGATAGTCTGATTGAACTACTGTTCTTGTGTACTTGACTTCTACTTTATCAATAGAAGTCAAGATAGTTAAATTTTGTAATTTATAGACTTCGCTATGTACGATACTATGACGCCAGGCATGATGAATTTACAGCTTAGATAACAAATAATAATCATGAAGAACACATTTCCCACATTTATCACTTCTGTTAAATTTGTAAAACTTTTTTGTTTTTATCCCTGAATGAATTATCGTAGCTTATATATATATATTATATATATATTTATGTATATATATATATATATATATATATATATACATAAACGAACACCAACTATTTATATCGCTATTTATCTAAATAATATAAAATCATTATTTTTTTATTTACTAGAAGGTATAATTTATTAAATAGGGTATATACATATATTAAATAAAGTTTATTTTTTAATTTGTATTTCATCAATTTCTTGGTAATTAATTTGATGGTCATTTTTCGAGCTATATAAACAAAGCAATTTACATAAATACATATATGTACAAGTGGCCACCGAAGATCGATACCAAGATATTATTGGCACACTAATTCAGATGTTTAATAGATATTTACCAAGAATTCATTTCATTCATTTTTAGATCATTCAATCAATTGTTAGAACTAAATTGGCAGTATGTCTTCTACATTGAACATAAAATATTTCAGATTGATTTTTTCTTTTTAAAGACACTCAGATGATAGTCCTTAATCTTTTACGTGCATTTATCATAGCAACATTGATGACATTAATCAAAAAAAGCATGTATCACTAAATTAGTGATTAGCTTTTCAGGATATAATGTTGCTTCACGTAATAATGTATTTCTGTAAAAAGATTCCATTTCTAAAAATCGCTTTTAGATCGTAAAAAATGATCAGTCTATCGAAAATGCATAATTAAAAACTCAATATATAATATACATAAAAATACATTGGACATGTATCACCTTTCACTTCTGAATGAAGACGCTTGTTGAGACTTACTACAAAAGCATGGATGTTGGATTTTCCATGAAGTTTTTAAAGGCTGAAAGCCACTGTGCACCTACCGCACCATCTACTGTGCGATGGTCACAGCTAGCTGTTACAGATATATATTGGGCAGTTATGAATCTATAATCACGAAATAAAATTTGAATTAATTTTTACATTTAGAGTTTAAACTAATTGAAAATATTTACATAAAAATGAGAACATACCCTTTTTCATTCTTTGCAGGTATTAATCTTACTTCCGTTGAACCTACTGCAAGAATAATAGATTGAGGTGGGTTTATAATAGCAGAAAAGTTTTTAATGCCAAACATTCCCAAATTCGAAACAGTTATTGTGCCTCCTTGAAATTCTTGTGGCTGCAGCTTTCCCTCCCTTGCTTTGGCTGCTAATGCCTTCACATCTTTGCTAATTTCGACAATACCTTTTGTATCGGCACTAAATACTATAGGTGTAATTAAACCAGATTCTGTGCTTACTGCTACACTTACATCTACATTATTATACCTATAAAACAAAATTAATGAAAAAAAAAAAAAAAAAGAAAAACATTAAAATATTGATCTTACTGTGAAAAAAGGGAGAGAAGAAGGAGACAAAATAAAATCAGAAATCTTACTGTCTTATAACATCTCCCATCCAAGCACTATTACCTTCGGGTACTTTTTTACAAGCCATTGCCATCCCTTTTATAATAATATCATTTACGCTTACTTTTATTTTCTCTTTTTCTAACATCTTATTAAATTGCTCTCGCATTGCTAATGCTGCGTCCATTTTTATATCTATTGATAGGTAATAATGAGGAATACTTCTTTTGCTTTCAAGTAGACGTTTTGCTATAACTGCCCGTATATTTGAAACAGGGACATCGATGCCATCTGCGACATCAACTCCTTTCGCTGGTACAGTTGGTTTTGCAGCAACTGGAGCACCTTCGAGATCTTTAGATGTTATGGAACTGTATAAACCTGTACCTTTTAGGCCCTATAAGAAAAAATCACTTTTTTTTCCATTCCTTCTTAACATCTAAGAAAAAATATTCATTATATTTTAATGTAAAAAATTATTTAACAATGTAAGATTACCTCTAAACTAAGTCCTTTTTCTGCAGCAATTCTTTTAGCTAATGGACTGGCATATACCCTTTCTCCTGGTGTGATTTTCGTAGGTGGAAGTGCAACTGCAGGTGTTGGTGCAGCAGGCGTTGGTGCAGCAGGTGTTGGTGGAGCAGGCGCAGCAGGTGCTGATGGTGTAATAGGTGCTGCTACTGTATCATCTTTAAAGTCTTTAAAAGCAGGAACTGATTCTTCATTTGGAACAATGATGCAAACAAGTTTGCCTATCGGAACATTTTTTGATCCAGCAGGTACAAGTATTTTAGCTAAATAACCTTCTTCTGGTGTTTCAAATCCCATTGTTGCTTTATCTGTTTCAATTTCTGCTAATAAATCACCTTCATTTAATTTATCTCCTGTTAATAATAAAATAAGATGATATTATTATAGTGTTAGAAAATCATATATTATAAATTTAATTTATTAAGTAATTTCTTCAATATACATACCTTCTTTTTTTTGCCAACTTACAATAGTGCCCGTTTCCATAGTAGGAGAAAGTGCAGGTAATTGTACTTTAACATGGTCAGGAAAGTCTGCATAAAACCGTAATTGCTGCTGCCATGGTATCACCGTAAAACGTAAACTATCGTGGACCTGAATCCTGAATACCAAGCAAGAAAGCAGTGATATACTCTAAAAAATGTTAAGAATCATGTGACGATATAATGTGATATCAAATGTTTCAATTAACATATCAGTATATCTGTTAATTAGTGATAAATAAAATTCAAAATAAATAATAGTTCATATAAGATTATACAATTTTAATGAAAATAAATATATACATACATTAAGAAAAGAAATGAAAAGATGTTAACTTATAATGAAAATTTATATATAGTATATTCTGTATCATAAATTAAAATCATGTAGATCTTTATATAGATTTGAATAAATTGAATGGTAGAAATGAAATACTAATAAAATATAACTTTAAATGAAAATCGAATGAACGATGAGAGCAAAATTTTAATGAAATAATAATTAATAGAAAAATTAGCAATATGTATACCTTTGTAAATATTTTCTGTGAAGACATCTAATGATCACGGTTCTAACGATGTTAGTGCCCACACCACTTCGAAGTATCGTGCGTGCCAAATCATTACGTAGCCTCGCCGTGGTACGTATCATATCTTGATCTCTTTAACAATATCTATTCGCACTACCGAATTGAAATAGTTAAAGTTTATCAAAAAAGATTTTTTTCAGATTGTATAGTTACCCAAAAATTGTCCACGAGCACTTCGAAATATATTTCAGAATATAATAAAGGAGGACCAAATGACGGATACGTTTGTGCCAAATTAGAGGTCGTTCGCAAGGTCACGTGATTTCAACCATGAAATTTATTCTCATTCAATACGGGTAGTGTCGATGACTCTGACACTTTACCTTATAAAGCTTTACAGCGCCGTCTTTGCTAAACTTAAAAAACATTCATTTATGAAATTTAAAAAATATATTCATGAGAGATGTTAAAGAAAAACAAATTCGCAAGTTCATATGAGCTTACATTTATAAGTTTTAATTGAAGTTTGATAAAAAAAAACTTTTTTTATTATACTACTTTATATCCACATAAACTTTATTAATATGTCAGTGTAGTTTTTCATTAAGTAAAAAGCATTAATAATATAATGAATATAGAAAATATACAGAAAAGAAATATAATTAAGTCAAAACAAAAAAAATAAAAATTAGAATAAATTAATTGGATTTAAGAATAATATGACTGTATATCGATACTTTGCGATTATCGATAATCACATTTGCATCCATTTCGATACTATATCATACCTTATCTGAAATCGTATCATTGTAGGTTATATTACAAATAATTTAAAAATAAGATTTATAAAGAACTATGTACATTTCGAATTGAATTTTGAAATTATTATATACATTAATATCAAAAGTTATCTTAATTATTATGTCAATTTTACGAAGAGCACAGGTTTGCTTTTTAAAATATTTATTATTTTTAAATTAATAATATAACATTAATCATTTTATATTATTTAATAAAGTTAATAAATTTTTTAGCAATGGAACACTTTTTCAACTATTTGGCATATATATGATGCAAAATGGCAAGATCCTTATCTAAGTGCAGAAAAAATAAAGCTTTATCTTATGGGTATACATAAGCCAATATATCATCCATTGAGTAAGTTTAATATTATAATACTTAAGTATATATTGATAATTCAAAAATATCTAATTTATAAAATGACGATCTTTCATATAGATTATTGTGGTGATCATGTGATCGTAATAAATAGTAAAGATATAGCTTTACGAGGAGACGAGTGGCGAAAACGTGTGTATTTCCATCATAACACATATATCGGTGGTGCTTCTTGGACTCTTGCTTGGGAACTTCATAATAAAAATCCAACTTTGGTAATTAATGAATACATATTATATCTTAACATGATCTATCTTATATTTATAGACTTTATTAACAAGATAATTTATTTTTAATTTATATTATCCTTATGTAGATAGTAACTAAAGCAGTGTATCGTGCATTGAAAGGAAATTTACAAAGAAGACACACGATGCAAAGATTACATGTTTTCCCAGATGAAAATGTTCCAGAAGAAATGCTTAAGAATGTTTGTAATCAGATTAAGCAATTAAGACCAGTTCCAGTTAGATTAGATCATATTCCCAAAGAAGAAGTAGAACAATTTCCAAAATTGTTAACTTATCCTGAAGATTATATTCTTAAGTGATTTATAAATTGTAAATAAAATTATTATTATAATACAACATTATTGTGTGAATATTTAAACATAAACAGTAAAAATGTAAAAACACTATATACATGTTTGTTTTATATATATGTATATATATATATATATATAATTAAATGGTTCCATTATATTGTAGATTTTGCATGAAATAAAATTATTTCGATATTTCAAATAAATATTTGTGAACTAGATGGAGCCTCAGTGCAAACGAAAATAGAGGGCAGTACATAGGATATCCAATCTTACAACACCGGATAAGTGATCTGTATAACAGTCTACGTGTATACTATCTTTGTCGATCCAATTTCTTACAATTGTCAGATTACTGTCATTTTACCATTATAAGTGCATTTTAATAATAACTATCATTTTTATAAGTACAGAATCATTTCTATTGTACAAGCTTTACATAATTTGTCATAATGGCGGATTCTAAATACTCTGATTTACCTGGAATTGTATGTATTTTATACATTTTATACTTTTATAGATAGTATTTCTATAAAGATCACAAATATATAGTTGTTTTGAATATTTTATATCAGTGTATTTTTATTTTCTTGTGTAATTTTACTAAGATACATAAATTGTTAATAATTAATGATATATTACAGGCATATGATCAAGTTGACGTTTATGAAACAACTGATTTACCAGAGTCAGAACAATTTGAAATTTACTCAGAGGTAAAATAATTATGATGCTGTATAATATATTTTTATATTATGAAACTTAATTTTTTATGTCTCCAGGATGAATCAGATTCCATAGAAAAGTTACATATAAATGCTAGAGAAGCTTTTAGTAAATTTAGAACCAAGACAGTAGGAGACACCAAAGTTGATTTTTCAGATTCTATTTCGCGTAAATCAAGAACAGGTTACAAGTTGGTATTCAACTTACTAAATATTTTTATGTTTAAACTATCATATGAATATATTATATAATTAAGTAATTTTTTATTTTTATTAAATATAGGTTTAGAGATTATGAACTTCCAGGTGAAGATGAAAAAGAAACTCCTATACAAAAATATCAACGCTTGCAATGCGAAGTGAAAGAATTGTATGAAGAAATAAATGCATTGAAGGTAGTATGATGTTACAAATGTTTTTTTCTTTTTTTGTATTTAATAGTTTTATAACATGTGAGTATATTTTGCTTTCTTAGGAAAATGCAAAAGAAGAAAATGAGGAAGTCAAATCTGCAATAGATATAATATCTCAAGTAGAGCAATTAGGAAAAGAAATAAATGATCTAAAATTAGAAGAATCTCTTGGTTCTGGTCTTATGGAATTGCTTTCAGATCCTCAAGGAGCTAGATTGAAGTATATTTTGTGTTCTTAATAAGTGATTGGTATGTAGTTCTTATATAATTGATTGTTTTAGGCAACTGATATCACAAATAGAAGTATTTAGAAACACTGGCATTCCCAAATCAGAAACAGAAATAAAACCAGAGATTACAGAGACAAAAGAAACATCGCCGTCTGGTGTTTTGGAGTACAAAATGATGTATCTTCCAGAAAAAGCTAAAATGCAAGAAATTGCAAGAATCGTGCAATTAGAACAAAGATTATGTTGTCTTGAAAGTGTCATTGGTACATCTAATGAAAATTTTTCTGTTTTTTCACGGGTAATGATAACATTTCGAAGTAATTTATATCTTTCCATTTTTTATTGATTGTGAAAATAATTCTGTACCATCTTACACTTTATAGAATTTGAAATGTCAAGGTATAATGGATGCAGTACAGCAACTAAGTGCAAAAGCTGCACTTTTAGATACTAGTCAGTTGGATGCCATTGAAAGTAGATTATCCGCTTTGATTTACAGGATTGATACTATTGCTCAGAAGAAATCTACTTTGACTCCTGATTCAGAATTAAAACAAAAGGTTTCATATAAGTTATTAGTGAACTATAGAAATTAGATGAAGTTAAGTAATTAATTATTTTTTCATAACAGATCGAAGAAATGTATAAAATAGTGAAAAAGACAGAAAGTATGTCAGATATTTTACCTCTAACTATAAATCGAATGACATCTTTGAGTACTATACATGAACAAGGTCGGTCCAAATATTATACTATACAATGAAGTATAAATATATAAAAATATTCTATTATTATTAAATGAAAGATGATATATATTGTCTTGTATTATAATTGTTATAATTTCTTTTTTAATAGCCGCGAACTACAGTAAGGCAATGAAACAGTTTGAAGATCTACAGAAACAAAATACTCAATTTATGGACAGCAATAAATGTTTACTCGCGGGTGTACAAGAAAGTTTTGCATCAAATTTAGAAGTTATAAAAAATAATATAACGTCGCTTTCTGAACGCGTTGCAAAGCTTGATAAGTAATCAATAGCAGCTAATTAATTAATCATTTTATTGAAATTATTAACGTTTTTATATTTATTTATTAAAACTATAAGATAGTAAAAATTGTACTATGTATTAATGTAAAATAAATTATATTCCTTAAATTAACTGTTCAAGCAATTTTAAATATTAAAAATGATTTTGTTTCAAATATTTCAATCAATATTTTGATAAGGAGTATCAAAGTTTGAATGTTATAATAAGAAAAAATTGGACACACCATATATTTTGAATATAAGTATTTATTTGAAAAGATTAGAATCTTAATTTTTGGAAGAACCATTTATTTTTGCCAGATTTGTACCTGTGAAAAAAATACAAGAATTATTACATTGCAATTAATATTTTTATTGAATGAATCTTGATCTTATAGTAAAATTAACAAATAGAAGTTTACATACCTTTCTTCAAATTTAACACGGATTTGAAATCTTGCCTTCTTTCGTTTCATCGGATCCTTAAGATCTTTAGGAGCTACTTTATCTAACTGTAGTTCTGGTACTGTATATCTTGTAGGCATTAAATGATTATAATTTAAAACCTAAAACAATAATAGTAATATAAATAAGAAAATATAAAGTGATAAAAAAAATATTGAATGTCCCATTCAACTTACTTTTACAAAAGGCTTAATCTTAGAACGTTTGTGTAATTTTCCTTTTCCCATTCTTTTATGGACTTTGCGTGGGTATCTATCGATACCAGCAACCATAGCATGTCCATACTGCTTGTCTGTAGTACCATCATCAAAAGTACGCATTACAATAGCTTTTCTTCCAGCATACCGGCCACTAAGGACCAGTACGACTTTACCACTTTTCATAATCTTCACCATTTTGAATGGTGTCCTGTAATAAAAATATTCCTTTCAATATTATTCAACAGTTACAAGATACATCACAAATTGCTTTATATATTTAGAGGTTATTTTTGATTAATGTTTTCCCCTAATCACATGACACATTTCTTCAAAAATTTAATATTTAACGCTGTCATACTCATAAGAATAACAATCTTCTATTTTTGCATATAACAATATAAAACAAAAATAAAAGTGACATATGAAGATACAATGCTTTTATAATTGAACCTTACAATAGTTCATAGAGACAAAAATAATAGTCAATTCATTTCTCAAATCGAAGAAAAATATTTCATAATCAAAATTACGTTATCAATATTAGTATAATGATTTATAAATAAACGATGTTCTCAGATTCTACCGGACAATAATTATTAACGAACCTCCGTCTTTTCCAGGTTGAAAAAATGGAAAATAGAAACTGCCTTCGTCGAAACCAGGAGGAAAGAGAGATATAGATGCCTAACTGGGACTTCTAAGTGTGCGATATGTACTTTCTCGTTTCTAACTATATTCTCATTGGTGATCGCTTTTCAATGCTTGGGACGATTGTCCAATAGAAATGAAGGATTAAAATTGTAAATAGATCATAGAATTAAATACACGAAGTAATATTACATTTGTGAAGTCGATATATTCTGTAGAGGGTTTTACTCGACTAACGTCCATGTGTCTGATGTATAGAGTTTATGCATTTTGCAGTGATTATAATATAACCTGAATCTGATTTTTCGTACAGCTACATTATTTACAACTTTTCAATAATTACATTTAAAATAAAGTAAGCAGTGAAGATAACTAAAGTATACACTTAAATTATGATATTAATGATTTTAAAAACACATATAAATAATATTTTATCATTTGATTATAAATTGTGTCATAAGTGCATCACTACTATACACTTCCATTCCAAAATTTGTGACAGTGCTCAGGTAAAATAATAAATAGTATTAAATGTATAATTAAAAATAATAAATTAAAAAGTGGATATTTATAAATATAAATTAGATTTTTAATATACACATCTTTTTCTGATAGTTTGATTTTTGAGTGAATTTAAAAATTTTTTAGACTAAATACGCTAAATGAGTAACGTGAAGAATCTACTTGATGATCAAGATCCTGACTACACAATTCCAATATCTACTAATAAAAATCAAGAAGAAGTTTGTGAGGAAAATGGTAAGATCAAATTTTAAAAAATTCTGATACTATTAATGAATAGACTGAATTTATATTAAAATTTGTTATTGATTAGCTCGTTCAACAGCAAGAAAAATAACTGCAATTATTGAAAAGGAATTTTCACAAGAAATAGATGCAAAAAGAAATGAAGTTTTACAAATTCAAGAAAGATTACATAAGGCATTGAAGACTCTACATTTATTGCGATACGTTATCATTACTGATTTCTATAATCGTAAACAATGTCAAGCCTCTCAAATTCGAGAAACGCAACAAGTTCGTATTCATCCAGCAATTAAACAATTGATTGGAAAAAGTCCCAAACGGCCACATAATGATTTTGCTATACCATCTACATCCACGGATCCGCGATTTTTAAATGGATATTCATATCTTTCATCTACGAAAACAAAAACAACTGAGCATAATGTTTTAAAGACTGAGAATATAACAGAATCCTCAAAGGAATGTAATACAAGTATGCAGTTTGAAGATCAAAGTGAAGATGATATTCAACCACCAAAAAAAATTCCACGTTATATACCACCAAAAAGTGGAGTACCAGAACCTGCATGTCCTTCTAGAGGTGTTAGGCATAAAGTAAGAAAACGCATAGTGATTGGCAATATTTCCAAGTGGATTCCACCAGACTGGAGAGAAGATCCTGCCAGTCATAAATGGACAATATATGTACGAGGTAGTAAAGAGGTTTCTAATATTGGAGATTTTGTAAGTAAAGTTAGATTTTTTTTGCATCCAAGTTACAGACCAAATGATGTTGTTGAAGTATCATCTGCTCCATTTCATCTCTCAAGACGAGGTTGGGGTGAATTTCCGCTAAGAGTACAATTACATTTTAAAAATCCAATTAATAAACCAATGGATATTATTCATCATCTCAAATTAGATCGTACATATACTGGCCTTCAAACATTAGGTTCTGAAACTATAGTTGATGTATGGATTTATACAATGGATCCAAGTGTTCTTATACAAGCTAATAATGAAATTTCTGACAGTTCTACAGAAGAAATAAATCCTTGTACTGTCAATGATGTGAAAAAATCTGATTCTATGATCATTGGAACACCACAAAAGTCAAGTACTTCAATTGATTCTGCTACAATAACTGTGAAATCTGAAACAAATGATATAGAAGTTCCTAATATAGACAATAAGTTAAATGATGTGAAAATGCAATTAGATGTATCCGTTGTTAAATCTGAGCCTAATGATGAGATTACTGGACAGTCAATATCATTTATGACAAATAATAATACACTTACATCTAGTTGTAACAGTAATATGACACAATTGGAACAGATACAATTTTCTGTTTGTCATGATCATGATTATATAAATAATTATATATCTAATGAAACTAATTTATTTGTAGAGAATAATATAACTATAGAACATTTACCTGAGATTAATCCAATTAAGAAATCCATAAATTCAATGGTAGAACTATCTGGAAATAATACAAATTCAATAAAAGAATGTTTTAATAATTGGCAATGCACATCTAGTGCAAATACAGAGAAATCTGCTGAAATCAATACTAGCGTAAATAAGGAACATAATATTGAAAAAGATATAAGTGATGAAAATGATAAATATACAAAAGTTGGATCATCGTCATTATGGGTTAAAAATAACAGTAAACTCTTGTCTTCTTTAGAAAGCATTGACTCCAAGACGGATTTAATGAGGAAGGAAGAGGTATGTTCTGAAGAAGTTATCCAAAAAGAACATTTTGGAAATAATATAAATGAGTCAAATAAAAGTACTTCATGTCCAATAAATTTTAAATCAAATTTGCGTCCATTACAAATTTCAATACCTCCTTCGTTTGAACCAGCTGCAGGCAAGCATATGTTAATTTTACAAAATAATAAACGTACTTCAATAGAAGCAAATAATATATGTCCTTCTAAAATGAACATTGTCAAATATGCAAAAAATCATTGCAAAATTGATACAAACAATTGTTTGAGTTATGTTAATTCAAAGACAAGTATACTTATTCCTAGGGGAACTAGTCTCTTGAAAAAACAAACAAAACAAACGGGGAAACCAACTACAAATAATAAAAATGATAATACATATGCAATATTGGAGATTAAACCATCAAATAGTCTCTTGTTAAATTTGAATTCTGATGTACCGGCATTAAAAATAGCAGATAATGCTTCTAACAATACGAAAAATTCGTATAATACAAATTCTTCACATTTAGAAATATCAACATTACAAAAAGATCAAACACTTCCAAAATCAATTAATCATAATGGTAAAATAGGAAAATCAAGAATCATTTTGGGTAAAGATAAATTGAAGCTTCATAGTAAAGAAGATTTATATGACAAAGTTCTTAAATCGATAGAGATTGTAAAAATTACAGATATAGAAGGTTTATTACGATTTATTATACGTAGGATACCTATTGTCACTCCATATGCATCTGATCCAGATTACAAACGTTTACATCCTTATGCTTGTGCGACAGAGGAAGAATATTTTAATCATAATATGGGTAAACGTGCAGCTTATGAATGGTGGCGAGCAAAAACAATACGATCATTTTTACGTAAAAAACTTACTGCGGAAGATAAATTGTGGTCAGTGAAAGAGATAATACTTTGGGCAAGATTGTATGGATATACACCAACACGTTCTTGTTTTGGTATAGATGCAACAACAACAATGAATGGAGCAAAAAGATTACCATGTACAGAGATTTCAGCAACAACATCAACGTGTACAGAACCAATAGCATTTCAAAAGTGGCTTCAAACGTCTTATGATATATCAAAGAATTTAACAACAGATAACGATGATTCTCAAGAAGAAGACATCGACATACTAACTTGTCAGAATCCTGAAAATAATAAAACAACGCAACAAAATTGTTTTAAATTTGATTGTAATAATGAAATAACAACATCTAGAACTATATCCCTTGATCTAGAAGAAAAATTATTACCACTGCATAATTTTATTTGCGAGACAACTAGAAGCATTGGCATTACATTAAAACCGGAGGAAATTGTTCCTAATGTGTTTCATTGCACTGCAAGTCGTGTTATGATAAGGGTAAGATTAGTTAATATGTTAAATATGAAAAATTTTAATTTAAATTTTAAATATACGATATAAAATATATACTCTTTATCTCTTCAGGCCATGGAATGTTTTATAGAAGATATTGTCAGAACATCTTTAGCTAAAGCTTGGGAAAAGAGCAATGGCAAAGAGTAATAATATTTTACAATTATTATTATCTAACATAATATAATAATTAACTACTATAAAATCAGTGACATATATAATCATCACATATTAATTTTATTTACAGATGTCCACAAACTTTGTCGTTGGACGATGTTCGTTCCGCTTTAACAAGTCGAGAAGAGTTCGATATTTTTACAAATGAGGGTTTGGGTTCGCGGTATCAACTTACTACAGAGGACTAGTTAATATTCTCATTTGTTCCAGATATATAGAATTATAAAAGAAGTGTAAAAAAAATAAGAATGTTTATATTTTGAGCATAATCATACATTGAGCAATAACATAGGATGGATATTAAGTATTTTCAGTATTACTAGTATTAATACTAGTACTTACGTTGCAGAAGTACAGAGATTTTTTAGAAAGCAAGGGTGTATATATATATATATATATATATATATATATATATATATATTATATAACTTAATATTTAAACATTTTGAAAATAATATATCTCTGTACCGCTTTTTTTCCATGTACAAAAAATAATCGTTTTGATTTACCATTGTATACATTTACATAGGACTTCCATAGTTAAATTATCAATTTGTAAATTGTAGAATTTTTATATGATGGACACGTAGAAAAAAATTACGAAATTTGAACATTCTAGCATTTAATTTTGTTATTTTCATTTTTTACAAGTTTTTTTTTTTTACTTAAAGGATAAATTGATTGGGGGCATGTAAATATTATCTATAACAACAAATTTCTATATATCTTATTTTAATTTAATCCTATATTGTATATCGATATGACATTTACTATATTTCATTTGTCATTCCTTTTTCTTTTTCATTTTTTTCTAATAGCAATGATTAAGTAGTCGGTGAAAGTTTGTTGCTAGACATAATATATTTAAATGAGATGAATCATGCGACTGAATTTGCATTCAAATAAGTCTGCCTTTTTCGTTATTGAGAGTAAGAAGTCTAAGGAAATAAAATTTGAGATTTAATAGATTATTCTTTGTTTTATTTTGATTTATAATAATTTCGTTTCATTTGGTATCATATTTTGGTATTTCTAATGTTTCATCTTTTTTACAAACGTGCATGCATTTATTACTATTGTAAAAATTTGTATAATCGCTGACAAGAGAATACTCGCACATAAATATTTCTTATTCTCTATTGATCCGATTTCTTATAAAAGGGAAAATGAAATCACGCATATTTATACATTTTAATAAAAAATATCTTCCTTCGTACTTATAATAACATTATTTTCTTTACACGAATAATATCCTTTAATTATAATTATTTCAGTTTTTTTTATAAAACACTTGAATAATTAATGATAAAGTTTAAAAACAGAAAACCTGTAATTATATGTTCTTATGTATAGTATATGCGTATAGTCATTATTAGAACAATAAAAAGGATGTTGAATAGGAGATAAATTAAAGATAATTTGCAATGAAGATAATTGAAGCATCATTATAAAGTAAGATTATACTTATACTAACGATACTCTTACGTGAGGAGTATAGATCGTTTTATCTTCTCACGTCCTTGGTTATGTTGGTATCACTTTATTTTATTTTTTTTATCAATGCAATAGAATTATTTCTACATTATTATAGTTAAAGATTGTTGTAAAGATTTAAATTATTTTCTTTTTTATAGTTGGACATTCGCCAGTTGAATCTTATTTGACATATTTACATGTGGTGTGTAATGTTAGAATAAGAAAGAAAATCGATAAAATTGAAAGTTTCTAAAATATAATATTTTTCCCCATTTTATTTTGATCAACTGACATATTCGAGTACGAAAGTAATGTAAATATATTATGATTTTTTATTAGAAAATTGTCGGAATATTTTTTATTGAATATTTAATTTAATTTTTGATTATCGATTGATTTAAATCGTTACGGATGAGAGATGATCGATTACGTTGTCACGTGATCAAAGAAATGCGATATAAAACTGTATCGAACTTTTTAAAAACAAATTCAAATTCTTATTAATTCTAATAATAAAAGAATTTTGTCATCCGTAGACACCAAAATAAAGAGCTAATAAACTTACGAAACACGCTGTAGAGAGGAAGGATCTGTGCTTATGTATATGAAGATAGGAATCGGAAACGGAATCCGAGGTTACGTGTCCGAGATTCCGCGGGATATATAGGGTGAAGACGAACGATCTATGACGTCAGAGATAAACGCGAAGGAACGTGAAATGGTTTCGTCGTATTCCGAAGCTCGAGCTTTCCAAAAGAACATGTCTTTTTTCTTTTTTACAGGGGTAAAAAAAAGAAAAAAGTAAAAAGAAAAAGACAAGAAAAATGTGAGAAAAAAAATTTTGCACCTTTTTTTACGTTAATCTATAAGTAGGCACATCGTTGTTTCGTAGTTTGTACGCCTTGTTTTTTTTTTTTTTTTTTTTTTTTTTTTTAATAAAGTAGATAAGCTTGAGATAAATGAAGGGGAAAAAAAAAGACAATAATTAACGACAAAAGTAAGTAATATTTTCGTTTTCATTCATTCGACAAATATGCGCATTTATTTTTTCACTTGCATACGAATAAACATTGATACATATATCGTCCTTTCAAATAAAAGATAACGGGTGAGGGGAGAAACTTTCATCCCTTTTGAGTATTTCTTTCTTTGGTGAGAATGAAAGAATAATATTAATAATGAATGTACGTGAATGCATATACGAGGGGAGTTCTCGCGCGCTTCTCAATATTGTGGCAAGGTTTACTACACAGCGAGTAGGGTGAGGGAGAAAGTCGATTGGTCCTAGTTGGAGTTGGCGCGTGCGATGAAAGGGAGAGAGAGAGAGAAAGAGAGAAAGAGAGAGAGAGAAAAGGAAAGAGGGAAGAGAGTGGGGGGGGTCGAAGAAAGGCTAAGCGTGGTGCACAATATATATCGAATGAACGAGAGAGGAAAAATCAGTGTATGAGCATCCCCTCCACCAGGATATTTCGCGCTTGTCGTTCGCCACACTAAGGTCCAGTCAGTAAACGTTCAACGTCGTGGGTGGATGTACATATGTACGTGGTGTGAATGATGCTGGTGGTTGTTGGTCGTTATATATGTATGTATGTCATCTCTTAGAAAATAATTCGTGGTTTCCCTTCCTTTTTCTTCTTCTTCTTATCAAGAAGGAACGACAATAATTATTCGACGGTAATTCGTTAAGTTAAATTTGGTCAATTCGCTGTCGTAGTCGTACGACCATAGACATTTCTTTTGGAAGGTTGCTTGGTTATATTTCGAGCGGAGAAACGCGAGGCGGAATATTCGTGCGTGCTCGGAATTCGTTTCCCTTGGCCCGCAGGCGGCGGCGGCGGCGGTGGCGACGGCGGCGGTAGCGGTGGCGGTGGCGGCGTACGTGCGAGTTTCTGCGGCCAATATCGAGGATAAATAGGGAAAGAAGAAACGAGGAAAGAGAAAAGGAACGGAAGAAAGGGGAGGAAGAAGGAAAAGGAAAAAAGATAAGAGAGGGTTGCCACGATAAAACGTTGCCAGTTTGATCGGCATGCGCCTGCATTCTTTTTATGGCACGATGATCGTCTTGGCGATGATGTTGTCCTGTCGTACATCTTACGCTCAGGACGAAATCATCCTTCGAAGTCTCACTGCGATGGAGACTTGTAACATCACAGCCGATGGACGAGGATTCATATGTCGCGGACCAGATTTTTTATCAGCTTTAAAGAGCCGGTCCTTCGAAAGCATCGTTCTTCGATCGCCGGCCAATATTACTAAACTGCAAGTATCATAAATAAAAAAGATGCATCTTTTAATTGTATCCAATTACAGGACGAAAGTCGCGTGTCAACTGTCACGTTCTGTCTTGTCATTTTTATTATCGTCGCGTTAGTAATAGTAGTAGAATAGTGTAATAGTAGTAGTAGTAACAGTAATAGTAGTAGCAATAGTAGTAGTAGAGTAGTATAGTAGTAGTATTAGTAGTGGTAGTTGTCGCCCTTCGAAGCGCGCCTTCTTGAAGTATGCTCGTATTTTCTCTCTTTCTCTTTCTCTTTCTCTTTCTTTCTCTCTCTCTCTCTCTCTTTTTCTCTGTCTTTTTTTCTGGCTTTTTTCTCGAAGACGCGAATACACGACGCCAAGAGGAATGCAATCTCTCGTAATTTCATTTTTTAACCGAAATGTCGAACGATTCTAGGCGTGCCGTCGTCTATATCTACTTGTAATTCTAACAGGGTTAATTTTCTTGTTTTGTTTAGTTTTTTCTGTTTTTCTTTTTGATATCACATCAAACTATTTATCGAATCGAAGATCATGACAAGAATATTAGTTGATTTTCTATCAAGAGAGACGAATCGTTTGAAAAATATTAACGATGTTTGATTTCAAATATTGCGCGCTTAGGAATTAAATGGCGAAGTAAATTTAAGGTAGTAAAATTAATACTTTTATAGTAATAAAATTAATGTTTTTACATGATAATTTTTAAATTGTATTGAATTTTTTCTAAAAGAAAATATACATATTCATTCATTATTATTACTTTATAATACATAAGATTTACATTGTGCATTGAGAAATAATTTGAGAACAACGTTGTCATATTATATTCATAAAGTTTTGGCGAATAATTTTTTTTTCTTTTTCTTTACTCAAGCTATTAAAAGTTTCTCTGAAAGAGATCTAGAAGTTATGACTGTCGAAACTGAAATTTCTACCAGTCAGTATTTTAGGAGTGTCGAAACTGTTACTCTTTATGTTGCTCGCGTTGTACGAATTATGGTACTGAACGAAAGTATGCTTGGAATGAGAGAACGTTCGTTCGAGTAGACGTGTATGTGATTCTGACAATGAACGATGAAGAGAGAACGATAAGATCGGTTTATTCGAAATGCACTCTTTACTATAAAATTAGTATGTGGCTACATTTATATTTTCATATAATCGAAAATCTTAATTTCAACATATAATTCTATTTTTATGTCAGACTAAATGAATGCGTTGTTTCCTCTAGGATCTAACGTCAATAAATATTAAGTTATCGATCATTATGGAACTGTCGTCGAGTAAACTTTCTATGTATGTATATATATTTTCTCAAATATCTCTTTCTCTCTCTCTCTCTCTCTCTCTCTCTCTCTCTCTCTCTCTCTGTTTCTCTCTGTAAAACTTAAAATATTTGATTATCTACGAGAGAAGAGATGCACACACTCCGTTCGAACTTTTTCTTAGATATGTTTTCGCTTAGAGAAAACGAGTCGAAGAAAATGATTCATGCGAGACCGATGTCGGTCGATCGGTGAGAAATATTTCAGCGCGAGGTCACGGCCGTACTTGACGAATGTGACACTTCAACGTAACCTACCTATACCTGCTCATGTTTCTTTCATTCTGCTCAAATTAATTAATTTCAATGATGCTACAATCTTAAGGACTCCTTTCTTTCTTTTCGAAATAATTCTTTTTAAATTTGACGAAAGGAAGAGAGAGAGAGAGAGAGAGATATATAGAGAGAAAGAGAGAAAAAGAAAGAGAGATAGATAGATAGAGAGAGAGAGAGAGAGAGAGAAAGAGAGAAGACAAATTAAGGACCTATTTGACTCGCGTAGTACGTAGACAAAAATCCAAAATAATATACAATTTGAATTTTTCACATTTTCAAAAATATTATTTTTGTAACTTTGACGAGAAAGAAAGAAAGATAGATAGATAGATACATAGATTGATAGATACATAGATAAAGAGAGAGAAACAGAGAGAGAGAGAGAGAGAGAGAGAGAGAGTATAAATTTTAGGACTCCATTTAATTCATATAACACGTAGGCAAAAATTCGAATTAATATACAGCTTGAATTTTATTTATTTAAAAGAATATATAAAGAATCGTTTATATATATACATATAAAGTTATATATTCTTGAGGTTACTTTATTATGTTCTTTTCATTTCTCTTCTTCTTTTTTCCAAAGTTATCTTTCGAGTGCGGGCGACAATTCCGCGAGCACTCTGCAGATTTAGATTCCAGCAATATTACGGGCTCTAACAGAAAGGTTGCTTGGGTTAGAATTATTTATATCGTTCTTATATCCGTATAACTTTTAGATGTTAGAAGTATGGATATCTTTTGTATGCTCGATTAGATTATACAATATTTATATTTGGAGATAGTAATATTTTTCTAAGTAGACAGAGGAAACATTATTTCGCGTGTCTATTTGAAATAAATTAATATTAACAGGAAACATATTATATATATATATACGCAATTATTAATAAATATTAGATTAATATAAATAAAATTTTATAATATTTATATATTTATTTTTTTTTTTTTAATTTATTTCAGTGACTTGACGAACAACAATATAACGCGTGTTTCGGAGCACGTTTTTCATCAACTTCCTAATCTTGAATTTTTGTGAGTAGATATATATATGTATATATACACTTTTAATCAATAAAATGTTCTCTTATTAATATGACATATTTGATTTTTAATTATACAAAATGTTGTAATAATGAATTAATGATTATTTGTAAAATTTTTCAAGGTCGTTACGACGTAATCATCTATATACAATTCACGAAGATGCATTTGAAAATTTGACGAGTCTTCGAATACTGTGAGTACCTAAATTTTGTCGGTATTATACTTAGATTTTTTTTGTTATTAATATTAATATTTTTCAGAGAACTCGATGACAATTATTTAACAGAAATTCCAATTGCTCTTATAAAACTTGATGCACTCGAAGATTTGTAAGTTTTCTTTCTTTTTTTTTTCTTTTTATAAAATTTATGCTCTGAATATCGCGTCGTACTACTTACATAATCAAAAATAGTTTTTATTCTAATTTCTCACAGATCCATTTCCAACAACAAAGTACAACAACTCGACGGAAATATATTTCAAAGTATTGACAATTTGATATCACTCGATTTACGTGGAAATCCGATCAAACAGATAAACGATAATACTTTTCAAAATCTTCATAAACTTCGTAAGTTGTAAGTATATGTATTTTTTGCGCGAAATGAATATCATCCAACTTTTTCGGTGAATTTTATTTAATCGTATATAAGAAAGGAAGATTTTGAATAATTTAAAAACAAATGTTACATTGAATACGACGAAAAATATGTTACAGGATACTGTCTGATGTAAAAGAAATGAGAATTTTTCCCAATCTCAATGGAACGAGTTCTTTAGAGGTGTTGAAATTAGATCGTGCACGGCTTAAAGCAATCCCACCCGATCTTTGCGTTCAATGTCCAAAATTGAAAAGTTTGTAAGTTTTTCTACGATATCCATCATGAACTTAATTAACAATGCGTGAACAATTTCTTAACGAAAGTATTTTCGATCTCTTTTTGAATACGTGTTTGTATCGAAATTGAAATTGATTACTCTTACTAGACTGCTTGCGAAATGTAGGTCTCTCTGTTCATCTTATTGCACAATGACATAAGAGGAGACTAGCCACACGCACATATAATATATTTTCATTTCAGTGATGTGAAATCGAATTATTTGACAAAAATCCCAAATTTAAGAAATTGCCATAATCTTCGCGTCTTGTAAGTATGTGAGTTATATTTGCGTTTAAAATTTTACGTATTATATATTTATTATTTATCATCAATTTTATTTCATACAATATATACTTTAATCTTGTTTTAGAGATTTGGCAAACAATGCGATCTCGTTGATATCCGATGCACCCTTTAAAACTTTGAACATGTTACATGATCTTTTATTAGCAAATAATAATTTGAAAACTATTTCGAGAGATGCATTTTCTGGATTATCGAAACTTCAAGTTTTGTAAGTTATGTTCTCTTTAATGGTTTCAACATATTATAAATTTATAATTAAAATACATATAAATAGGAATGTAAATGTTGGTAAATACTGTTGACACGTTTCATGTATAGTTCTCTTTTAGGGATTTAGAAAGTAATTACATAGATTACATTGATCCTGGTGCATTTACAGAGACAAAACATTTGGAAGATTTGTAAGTATAAATAAAGTATAAAATTTCGAATAGGTTTCTATATATTATGCTAGTATATAAATTTTTCTCGATTTTTTTAGAAATCTTGGAAACAACGTGTTCCCAACTTTACCAGTTAACGGACTCGCAGGATTGTTACATCTAAAAACTTTTAATAATCCAGCGTTAAGACAATTTCCGTCACCCGACAAATTTCCACGCGTACAAACCATGGTTCTTTCCTACGCTTATCATTGCTGTTCATTTCTATCAATCGAGATAGAAGACACCGTAACAAAATCATCATTGCAAGAATCTGTTTTATTCCCTACGGATAATGAATTTGATATGACCTTGTGGAATTCCAGTTTTGGCGATGTTTGGCCTCATCTAAGTAAGTTATTAATATTATTTTTATTTTGTATTCGTGTAATATGTGAATGAAATAAGAATATGCTACCAGCTATGTTGAGAGAAAGATATTTTTAAGAATTTCGTTTTATTTATATTGTTTATATTTATATATATATTTGTATATATACACGTGCACATTATTTATATATGCTTACATGGAATCATTTGCGCGCCTGTATTGTCATATATCTAATGGAAATAAGAGCAGACTTTATAATTCACAGCCAACTGAATTACTACTAAGGTTGCATCTTGCATGATATAGAATAAAACATGAAAAAGGTAAGTTGCTTAATACATAACTCGTCAGGATTGTAAAACTAACACCAAGCTGATGTGAAATTCATAATTAATACAATTAACATATTTGATACATACATTTCACAGCTCTTGTTACACTTTGTGTACAGTACAAGAAATACCTCATTCAAGAAGTCTTGCATGCGTTAGATTGACAAACAGTCAAATCAGTACTATAGCAATTATACTTTTTAGATAATTTGAGCGATAAATTTGGGTCGCAACTAAACGAACTTTGGGATAACTTTGGTCCAGATTTTACATATTCCGGGAACGTACCTCCCTACAGCGAGGACTACATTGAGGAACAAATTGGGCAGAATGCAGTACCGGGACAAACAGTGCCTTCTCATGTTCAATGTTTACCACAGCCTGGTTGGTATTTTATTACATTCCTATCGTGAAGTATGACTTTTAATTTATAACAATCTTTCAGGTCCATTTTTGCCGTGTCAAGATCTGTTCGATTGGTGGACGTTACGCTGCGGAGTCTGGATAGTTTTTCTACTTGCTATGCTTGGGAACGGAACTGTAGTATTCGTGTTAATATTTTCGAGAAGCAAGATGGATGTACCTCGATTTTTAGTATGCAACTTGGCTGCAGCTGATTTTTTTATGGGTGTTTATTTAGGTGAGCGTCAAAAAAAAGAAAATATTTTCTCAATTTTAATAACAATAATAATAAATAGAAATAAGTCAAAGAGTGGAGCAATGTATCTGGTTTATAGAAAAAAAAAATGTTATAGGTTTATTGGCTGTGCTTGATGCATCTACTCTAGGAGAATTCAAAATGTATGCCATACCTTGGCAAATGTCGGCAGGATGTCAATTAGCAGGATTTCTTGGTGTCCTGAGTTCCGAATTAAGCGTCTATACCCTAGCTGTGATCACCTTAGAAAGAAATTATGCAATAACCCATGCGATGCATCTCAATAAAAGACTTTCGTTAAAGCATGCCGTGTATATCATGACTATAGGCTGGGGATTTGCCACATCAATGGCTACTCTACCGCTTTTCGGTATTTCCGATTACAGGAAATTTGCGATATGTTTACCATTTGAGACTAGTGGCATTGCAGCCTTAATTTACGTAGTCTTCCTAATGCTCATCAATGGAGTAGCATTTTTAATTTTAATGGGCTGTTATCTCAAAATGTACTGTGCAATACGTGGCTCGCAAGCTTGGAATTCGAACGATTCTCGTATCGCAAAACGAATGGCACTTCTTGTATTTACAGACTTTTTGTGTTGGTCACCGATAGCATTCTTCTCGCTTACCGCAGCTTTCGGGCTACAATTAGTGTCCTTAGAGCAAGCAAAGGTATTCGCTGTTTTCGTGTTACCATTGAACTCCTGTTGCAATCCTTTTCTCTATGCTATTCTTACGAAGCAATTCAAAAAGGACTGCATCTTAATATGTAAAGCTATTGAAGAATCTCGCGTGACAAGAGGAATCGGTAGATGCCGGCATAGTTCGAATTTCAGTAACCGCCAAACACCAGCCAATACGAATAGTCTGGTAGACAGATCTTCTAAGGAGCATCAAGCACCATGCGTCTGTACTTCGAAACTCTTGGAAACGAGCCAGTGCCCCAGTTATCGATGGTGGGGAGCTAGATTTCTTTGGCCTTGCGCGGCCGATCAAAGACAACGTTATACACGTAACGATCACTACGCTTACCAAATCGCCGAAATTCAACAGAAACAGCATAAACGTGCTTCGTCGGTTTCCTCTAGCGAGAACTTCTCTTCATCTCGTTCGGATTCCTGGAGACAAACTCATCATTGTGGTATACCGTTGAGATTATTGGATCCCAAACGAAGAACATCGTCTTGGTTGGTCACTAGGAAACCATCGCAAGATTCCAACCTTAGTTCATCCCGTAATGACTCATCGGGTTCAGCAGCTACCGCCAGCACCAGTACGTGGCGTATGTCAAGGTCAACAGCCTCTTTAGAAATCAGTGCACGTAATACTCCAAGGCCTATTAGGCCTAAGCCACGACTGACGCGACAACTTGCGATTCAAGAACCCGAACCACCTGCGTCACCGTGTAGATTAGCTGTACGTTTGTTGGCTACTATCCCTTCGGCTGCTGAGATGAGCGAACAGCAAGATGAAGAAAGTGCCGTACCTAAATAGAAATAAATTAAAGAAGGAACGATGCGAGACACGTTTCAGTATTAAGAATAAATAACGAGATACCTGCCATGTTTTTTATCCGAATTCATGAAATAGCGTACGATGCGTTTTCGATTTCTACGGGAATCGACGTTATCGCTAAGATTATTTGAAAATAATTAGGGATAGGATAAAGAGCTGATATGCATGCTATAAATTACGTATAGGTACGAGAAGGAGAGATGTGATTTTATTGAACTTATTGCCTTTATCCTATCACCAAATATTAGTATAAGCAAGCGTTGGTATACTATTACTTAAATAATATAGCACTTGTCAAATAATTCTAAAGATAGATAATTCAGTCAAATACCGTTTAATATGCTAACGGAGCAGACTGTAAAACCAATGTAGTTCCAATGCTCCTTGCGAGCATTTGTTATATAAAATATTTGTTATATAAATGATTTAAAATGTTAAAAAACAAAAAACGAATTTATATTAATGGCAATTATTCATGTTGTTAGTATTTTCATATTACAAGACTGATAGCAGTTTATTTACTACATAATATCAAGAGAAGCATTCCAACATGTACGAGCGCTAATAATTATTAGCGCAGTCTGGGCATGACAAAACAAAGTTTTATCAATTTCCAAATAATACATTTCTTAATTATATATAACAAAGTATTTATTCTATTCGTTCCTTTCATTTCTTTTTTTAAATAATTTCTCAGAGACATTAGAGCAATAATGATTAAGGTTTTATTTATATAATTTAACATCCCAGGCTGTGCTGTTTTTTTGTTTTTTTTTTAACAAAATATCACGATAAAGACAATATCACACTTAATGAAAATGTATGTTCTGTTGCTTCTTTTCGATACAATACATTATAAAAAACGTCTTATGTATAATAATATATTTATAATGTATTTATAACAATTCATTGAAAAAAAAAAATAATGCGAATGAAGTTACTGTATCACACATATACATACGTTCATATTGTTGTAAATGTATTTTTCAATTAATTACAACGATGAAGTCATGTACGGGATGTTAGGAAAAACACGGGAATATATAAATAAATGTTGTATATGTAATATCATTCATCCATCCTACGCGCTCTCGTCGATTAATTTCGTTCAGTATTAAAGCTTATGATGAATGAATATTATATATGATTTAAAGACTAACGAGATGTTAGTTGTACGCTAAATAAAGTTATGATAAAAGGAAGTATGTCATGTAACATCAATCGATAATTTATTGCATTGATGAAAGTGGATAAACTATTTCTATTAACGAAAAATAAAATAAACAATTTTATTCTTACGTATGGAGAGTGAAATGTTTAAGAGATTAATATTCATTATATAACAAGATTCTGAGATCAAAATAGTAAATTCGAAATTATTATATTCTAGTCAGATATTTACTAGACATCTTATGCACCAATAAAAACAAACTTTTCTTCTTCTTTTTTTTTCCTTTTTTTCATTATTCCACTAATTCAAGATAGTAATTATGATAAATTGTATCCTGCACATGACATAATTAATAATCTTATTTAACGAGAGCAAATACGTGTTCACATTACATTTGGAGGCTGCCATTCTTTTTAGGAATAATGATGAATTCACTAATAAACATGTTTTATTAATAATATAGAGAACAAAATGGGTGATAAGAATTTCGTACTATGATAGTATTGTAAGAATACAATTAACATTTATAAGGTGCCAATAAATTTATCTTCTACATGAAGTGTAGAAAAATATAGATCGATAACGAAAATAATTAATCCTTTTCTTGTTTCATAAAAGAACAAAATCCTCTCCATTTCTCCCTTTTAGATATTCGTTAAATAATCCCTTTTTTAAATACACGTACAGATTCTTCGATAGATTATTCAAACTTATAAATCATTTATAGATCACAATTTTAATTTTTTTTTGTTTTTTAACTTAATAACATTTATTAACTCTATTAGTCACGAAATAATATATTTGAAATATATTTTCTTTAAATAATTGTATTAATACAGTTACGAATAAAATATTTCTAATATTCTAAAAACATCTTAAACATGAATTAGATATACAGATGATCGATTAATCATACATTGTGCGTCAAATTCGTGATGAATTTAGATATAGATGGTTCATTTCAAGCGTTATCATTTTTATCCGGATTGTCTAACATATACCGGAATGTCAGAAGTATATAAACCTATATGACGGAACAATGCGATACCTTATCTTGAAAAATGTTAGGTTTCTTAGTGCGAGCTACGTGCATTGTATACATTCCTTGTATAGGGTGCGACAACGTGTGAGATATATAATCTGTGTTAAGCCGATGAACTGGCGTCTGGGGTCAGCCATATATGATGGCTACTATAACTACTAAAATTATTATCACGTTAGATTTTTTGTCGTCTAGCAAGTAGAATCTAGCATGAAGAGTCCATTCAGTTATAACATATAATTTCATACAATTCCATATACATATATATAAGGATAATTATATTTGAAAGACATTGAAGCAATCGAAGAAATCATATATCCAAATTGATTAATCATCATTAATTTATTATCTCGAGATAATGTAGATAATAGAAAGATTACAGGTGAAATGTGTTTTATCTTATATTTTTTAATAGCAGCTGCTGTTTCTTCAACAGACCGCACAGTAAAAATGCATTTTACCGAGTATTTCGTTCAAGGTCTCATTTTGTGGATTATCTCTATTTTTTTCCTTTCAAAGGACAAGTGAAAAGGATCAAATAAAGTCTCTAGTCTCTCGCTTATTTTTTCTTTTTTATATCATGAAAAATGTGCTGATATGTTTCATCGCCTTTGGTTAAAAAATCATGATTCAATTTATGCTGTTATTGTTTAGTCGTATACCTTCGACCTAATAAGTAGAATATTCTTTTTTTTTTTCTAGCAAAAAATGTACGTTGTCTGATATTAACAGCGTGAAAAGAAAATCTTTCTCCATTTTTGTAGAAAAACTACGCCACCGAAAGCGACAAAAAAATAATAATAATAATGATAATAATAAATATTGATAATATTCGCATTGCAATTTTATATTTTCTATAAATTAAAAAAAACAAACGAAAAGATTGATTCAATGATATCAAAGAATGAAAGATATAATAAAGAAACAAAGACAATTTTTTTTAAATAATGAATATTTTCTAATTGTAATATCTATATTATTATTATTATTATGGTTATTATTATTATTATTATTAAATGTATTTTTAATAATGAGGCATTTAAATAAGAATTTAATCAGTTCGCATAGAAATTGGATCACGTAAATACGTCATGTACAAACATTTACACGTAAAGTAAACATTTAAAGAACTAAAAAAAAACATAACTCATCCGGAAATGTTACCCCAATTGAAGATATTCGGGGCTGTATTAGCAGGGTAAATTTTTTATCAGAAATATAATCGTAAAGAAGAGGAGTAGAAAAATGGGAAAAAGTTTAGTAGAATACCTGTTACTTCGGCAAAGGCAATCCTACCTGTTGCACATCATTCGAGATTCATGAAATAGCCGTAAGTGCTCCTGCATGGTTATACGTGCATAGACATATAACAGTTTAAATGAAGCATAAAGTATATGGGGGGATGACATTCTCCTTGTCATTTCTCCTTGGCCGGGTATCCATGTTAGACCCCCGATGATTATTATTTGCCAAGAGTCATAAATAATAAAGAAGATTACGTAGGTCGGTAGTCAGCGGTATAATTGAATCAAAATAATGTAGAGGTATCGTGTTGTACGCGTGGCCAATCATAAGTCAGGTGAAGCTATCTCCTCTCCAGCGCAGCAGGGTGGTTTGGTGACTGCGCCGAGGGTACATCCCTATATAAAGAGTGTCATCCCTATACCAGGACGCTCATTCCAACAACAACCACCAACAGGCTACAACACAATACCTCAAGTAGATAGACTTTACTTTTTGAGGACTTGTTGATAGACTTTACTATTCTTTTTGAGGACTTTCTTTTCGATCTGCAACAATGGTGAGTCGCTATATTCTTCTCTCAATATCATTTCTTGTTACATTTGTTTATCTTTTTTAATTTAAAATTTATATCATTTCCCGAAGTTTATCTTCATTTTTTCGATCAGCTTCGATATTTATGATGTAATAGGGAAGTTACCTTAAAGTATAAAAAAGATACATTTGTCTGATAATATTTAATATCTTCAACATTTTTTTTTATGTTTATTTATTCAATAATTGCCTTTGCTTAAATACAATTCGAAATTTTATTACTTTAAATTAATAAATATGTATATATATATGTATGCCTATATATATGTATATATGTATATATATGTATATATATATATATACATATATATATATATATGTATATATATATATAGTGACTAGTTTATAGACTGTTTAGATCCGATTTCATGTCATTAAATATATGGATATGGGGGTGCGTGCGTACATGTCTCCAAGTAATTAATAATAGAAATTAAGCGTAACAAGATACATTTGCGTAGTTTACTGCTAAGCTTAAATATCATTTAATATATAGTTTTTATATATATATTTTTTTTTATAAACAATTTTTGTTACAACGAATTTCAATTATTTAACACAATATTCATTGATTATTGATTATTTGAATAATTTTGAATTTATCAAAAGTTATTTAATAAATGATAATAATAATTAATGTTCGTATGTATATTCAGTAAAGTTAGAGAGAATATATTGTTTTATTCATTATGAATAAGTTTTGATCGAATTATCAAAGTAGGTCCCAAGAGATCGCAACGATAGAAGAGAATACATACGCCTACGTCCATTTTGTATTTCGCTGGAAATAAAAGGATCTGTTATTATCAAATGAAGTAAAGAACTATGAAAAAAAGTAAATAGAAAAATATTTTTGATTGTGATAATTCGAAAAAAAACTATGAATTCATAACGAACATCGAGGAAAACCTTTTCTAACTTGTTCGAGAATTAAACTTTCATAAACTCGTGTAATAAATAAACGATCTCGTTTTTTCTTTTTTTTTTTATCCTCGTTTTACTTGTCCTATAAACAAATTTAAAGTTTTAAACGTAATTTGCGATATGAAATATGGACGAGTAAAGTTAATATTATTAAATATGTAAAATGTTTCTATTACAGAGATCTCTTCTATCGACATACATATTAATCTGTATATGCTTCAAGTGTATAATATCTTCTTCGCTTGTAACCTCCCTTGATGGCGACAAATTAAATGAATTTGAGTACATTTTAAAAAGACAAAGAGTCGATAATTCTGAAGGACAAGATTCGAAAGAACGTCGAAGTGAAAAGGGACAGTCATTTATAAGATACGGCCGTAGCCAATCTGAGAACGGTATGGACACTGATACGGAAGAAGTGAAAGTTGATAGACATCCACGATGGAAATCGCCGGATATTGTTATTCGATTTGGTCGATCGGATATAAAAAATATTCATCCTGGTCGATTCTACGAAGAAGCAAACACTTTGAATATTATCAGGTAATAATTAATAATACACGAATTAGATATGTAAACGTGAAATATATGTTTGTCTTGACCGAACTTTATAATTTAAAAATGATAATTAATTTAAAAGATAAAGACAATAGAAAGAAAATTTGATGTTATTAAATAATTCGTTTATAATCTATCGATTTTTTAATATAATAATTTAATTATAATAATTTATAAATAAAATACTTTCTTTTTTCTTTTTTAACCAGGAACGAATTATACTCTATATGCTCGGATATGTTAGCGGCTGCAACGAGTGGTAACAAGGACGAACGATCTTACATACCAAGGATATTACGCTTTTGTAATACGATAGGAGAATGAATAAATTGAAGCATCTACGTACACACACACATAAATACATACATACATATATACATAAGTGCGGTACTATATATCGGCATTACACGACTTCTATGCAATTTTGCGGAAAAAACTCGAAAGAAATCATAACTAAACGAACTTATGATTTTTAATATAAACGATTAAATTAATTCAACATGATTATTTTGTTATTAATTTTCAAAAAGATTCAACAAATATCTTGTGATCGAATTGATTTATGTATAAGGTAATTATTTATTTGAAGAAGTTGCATCAATGAATATTTTCACCTATTTTATATAGAAATATTTTATATTTTTATATTTTTAATAGAAATTATTTTAAATATATTTCCTTGCTATTATAAAATAATAATTTAACATGTGTTATAAAATAAAAAAATATTTAACGTAATTGTTGTATTAAATGTATCCAATATGTATAAAGAGGTCTATTTCAATTGTCGCGCGTTTTCATTAACTCTCTGGTAGTATTGCCTAACCTTGATAGGAAGCGCTGATTGTACATTTTGGTCAACATGTAGTTGCTTTTAAAATATAAACTATTTAATATATTACTATTATTTATTTTGAATGAATTAGTCGTACTAAGTTAATATAGATTATTTTCTTTAATAAAACAATTGTATTTTACAATCCTAAATTCTGCGTGAATATAGGAAAGATCATTGACCAATCAGATCGCTTATAAAAATTCTTTTATCAAAATTTTCATATAACACGTTAAACGTGATACGTTAGTCTATGTTTGCTTCGATCAATGGTCAGAGCATGGTACTAGATTTTCGTGGCATAATAAACAATCGTAGCAAGTGGGTTCGAGAAAAAGACAGTGTATACTTATCGAGTTTTCGTATCATTAAATTTATTTTGGTTTTAGTAAAAATATAAATGAGTGATTAATTTTTAATAGATATATGTATATATGTACGTACATATATATCTATATATCTATATATCTATATATCTATATATATAAAAATAGCGTACAAGATGAATCCATCGATTTTTTGTAATCCTTTTAAGTACTGTTATAAAATAGTACTTGTTATTTGCTTTGCTACTAATTTCCATTGTTTATTTACGATTGTGCAGATAATGTGACTGTTAAACTTTTTCGTTTCCTTTTAAATCATTCAAAAGTATTTAAATTTTGTTCACAAAGAAATGTGTTCGTTAATGCATATATATAAAAATGTGTATTTTTTTAATATTTAAATATTACTAGCTAATTTATATATATATACATACATACATACATACATACATACATACATACATACATACATACACACACACACACACACATACACACACACATACACATACACACACACATACACACACACATCCATATATACATACATACATACATACATACATATATTACGATAATCTTAATTTATAATATATATATATGTATATATATAATATATATACATATATATATATATTTATAAATATATATATAATATATAATATAAACATGTATATATATATATATATATCTCTCGGTATAACTTGAACTGATTAACATACGGAATTATTATACTCGTGCTGTGAATTTAGAAATGGTTTTAAGTCGAAATGATAAGAGAAAAAGGAAGGAAGGTGATCTGGTTGATCTCATGGAGCCCGTTTCGGAATCGCCGAAAAGGTAAAATTAAAATATTCTTTTTTTTTTTTTTTTTTTTTTTTTCCCTCGAATAAAAAGAGAACGATTTGTTATCTAGAAGTTGTATAACTGCTAAAAAAGAAAAAGTTTTTTTTTTTTATCTACTGCCAATCTAGTTTACATATGTTACATAGTATCATGAATATGATATGGAATATATTTGCATTATATTTATAATTAAACAGATAACAGTAATCAGTGTCTATATTTAAAATAAAATCATTCTAGATTTCAATCGAACGACAGCATTTACTGACAAGTGTTAAAAATATAAACTATATTTTTGCGTGTAATTTCATACTTCAAAAATAATATATCATTTGACGTATTAGAATTATATATACGTCATACATACATTATAGTAATAAAAGAGAAAATCATAAATTGAATTTTATCATAGTAAATACATTTTCTTAACGATCATTGTGTTTATAGTGAAATGTTTTCCTAAAGTGTTTATTATATAATAAACTATATGAAAGATTATTTATTATTCACGAAGAATTTTAAATCTTATAGTTCAACATCGTAAATTATAGGAAAATTTATAGTATTTAATAATCTTTTATTTCAGAGCTAAAGTTCATGCACAAAGGAAATTTGCACAAGGTGCAACAACAGTTTTTAATCTACCACCTACACCTATAAAGGATAAAGAGAAAGCTAAGCCTGCTGTTATAACAGAATTGATTACACATAAACGTCCTAATACAGAAGACTTTCTAACATTTTTGTGTTTTCGAGGTATTTTTATTATATTTTAAATAATATATCTTTGCTAAATAATATCTCATTACTAATTCTGAATAATTAATATTCATTTATAAACTAGATTCATTTTATAATTCTATTCAGGAACGTCACTTTTGCCACCAAGTCTGAATTTTTTTAATATTGGAACCAAAAAGGAAAAACAAACTCCTAAATTTTCATCTAATGTAGCAGGAAAGAATACATCTTCAACTACCCTAGTGACAGAACAAAAATCTGATTTATCGAATCAAAAAAATATTAATAAAGTAAAAGCTCTTGTAACAGAAAAAAAAGATGTGCCTAATGAAATTCAGAAAAATGTTAATAAATTTAAAACTACAGCGTGTACGGTTCAGGCACTGAAGAAAAAATATCAAGAACAACGTCTTGCAAAACAGAGAATTAAAAGGAAATTTAAAAGTTCTTGTATTATACGTACAAGATCGTGTTCAGAACGAACTGTATTGAAACCAGGAAGTACATTGACTTCTAATAAATTTCGTACTAAATTTGAGAGTAAAAGGCACAGCTTAAGAAGCAGTTCTCTCATAAATAAATCTAAAAAGGAATCTTCTAGAACCAAACCTGTTTTAGTAAAGCCAAAGAAAAAAATTATCATAAAAGAGAGAAATAGTGATACATCTAATCAAGATTCAATGAATGATGAAGAAGAGTTATCTTTAGAGAAATCAATTTCACATATGAAACGTGCAATGCAAAAACCAGTACAGAAAAGTATATGTACTAGAAGTAAAACGGAAATGCGAAGAGTAACTCGATCTCATAGTCAGCGAACATCTCCAAAAGATCTTTCGCGTAGACCCACGAGAAAGACTAAAGAAGCAGCAGCAGTTTACATGGAAATTCTTGGAAGAAAATTAGTGAGTCCTGATTTAGATAATGATGATAATCTTTCTGTTGAGAGTTTTCCAGAATTACCAAGTGCTCGTAAAATAAACCAAACAGAAAATGAAATTAAAACTAAAATCAAACAGCCTGGAAATAAACCTGCTGGAAAAACTAAAGATACAAGATCCATTGCTCCTACTAATATGACTAAACGTTCAGATAAAGATGTATCTAATAAAATTGCTCTTAAAAGTAAAAGATTAGTAAAAGCGCAAAAATATTCTGAAACGGAAAGTGATGAAGAGTCAGAGAAATCTGTTGAAACTAATAACGCAAGACCTATTACCAGACAAAGTTTAGGTAAATTAAACAAACCTATAAGTCGTAGTCTTAGGTCTTCTTCTAAAAATGTAGTTACAAAAGAGTCCCAAAATAATACAAACTCTAAAATAAAAAATCAAAATTTAGCGAAATCTAATAAAGATAAATTAACATTAAAACGTAAACGTAATCAAGTTGCTACTAAAGAATTAACAAATAAGCCAGATGAATCTAATCAAAAAGATATAAAAAAGAATAATAATGAAGAGAATTCTGGTTCGGATGAAGAAACATTAGGAATGATTTTAAATAAATTAAGAAAGAAGAAGACCTGCAGTAATGAAGACAAATTAAATATTAATACTCCTGAAAAAATTAAAGAAAGTAATGAATGCTGTACAAAGATGTGCGGTACTAAATTAGATATATCTAAAATATCAGATGATGAGGAATCATTTCGTGGATTTACTAAAAAAGCCATTTCAACGGTATTAAATTCATGTAATACACACGCAAACGCGAATCTTCTTGTCAACGAAGAAGAAGATGGTAATTCGTATGCAGTTAAAATACAAAATGCATCGCGTGATGAAAATTCATTACTGGTACAAAAAAATAATGTTTCAAGAAATAGTACTTCTTCGCCAATTACAACTATACAAGAGCAGGAAACAGCATCAGATTTACCTACTTCAGTTCAGTTGCAGATACCAATGTTACAGAAAACGAAAGAAAATCAATGTAATCATGAAACTATGCAATCTAAAAATATTGTTGATATACCTTTGTCGGCTTTGCACATGAGAAAAGAAAGGGTCAATATGTCTACTGAGCAAATTGAAAAGTGGCTAAATGAAAGTTCATTAGCCAAGGAAGAAAGTAAATTAGAAATGGAAAATATACCTAGTTTTAAATATAACGAACCTATTATTAATACAGATAAATTGAAAACAGATGTTTCACATTTATCTATACCGACCAAAATTCAACATTTAGTAAGACCTGTTAATGTAACACTTTCTAAATTAGTTGATAAAGCAAACTCAAAGGATCATCTAATACTACAGGAAAAACATACTTCTTCATTCTTATTGGATACTCAAATTATGGACCTTAAATATCAAAATATACAAAATAATAAGATTAAATTAGATAATAGTATGAAAGATGTCATTAAAGAAGATAATATTAAATTACATAAAGCTTCATCTTTTGGTGGATATAGTGGAAAAGTTATCAAATCAGATTTAACTTTAATAGAATCTACTATTAACAATTCTACAGAGAAGAAATCACAAGGAGAAAAAAAATCGATATTTCAGGCACGAAAAGGATTTTTACCTAAGATTAAGGAAAGAAAAGTTACAACTAATTCCAATGCATTTTCTCCTGAAAATGAGAGTAGTGTTTATGCATTTGAAAGTGATACTGAAGTACCTGTTAATACACCTTTCAGAAGAAAATTTCGTGATTGTACTAAGTCATCTGTAGATGTGAACATATCTGAACAAAAAATGTATGAAACAACAGACGAAGTTACGAAGAATCATCCTAATATATTAAAAGATCAAGATGAAGTTGTTAGCCCTAGTATAATTGCTACCACCACCACTGTCACTACTACTAATATCGTTAGTACTGTAACAAATAATACTGCTACAAATAATACTACTACTGCCACAGCCACAAGTACCACAATGGAACTTGAAAATAATGAAATAAAAAATCCACCAAATGCATCATTAAACTTAAACAAACTTGAGCTGCCTCAAAATTTTGCAAATTTGACTAATGTACAAGTTCTATCCCTCGATAAATTGACTACTTCTTGGAGCGATGTAAATTGTAGCACTTCAATAGCTGTTCAAGTTAATTTTGATGACTGTGTGCAAAAACAAGAGCAAGAAGAAACAAATGTGACTCAACAGAAAAGCATGGAGATATCTACTCAGACTGACAATAGTAATATGAATACTGACAATGACGGTCAATTGTTTTACATTCCATTGCAAGCAGTTACAAGAGCTGGTCCCAACTTAATTCCAAGTCAACAATTAATACAAGGTGTCGCTGTTAAATTAGGTACAGAAGGACCAACTGGACCTAATCAAAGAGTACTTCTACGTGCAAAATTAGTTACTAAGCCACCTCTATCGATCGCTCGTTGTCCTCCTGTAGGAACAGTACAACCAACAACTCGTGCAACACAAAATTCTACCATATTAACAGCAGAAGGTTCAATTCAATCTACGTCATCGGCCGGATCAAACACCCCATCAAATGTTACGTCAAACCTTACATCAAACGTTGCATTAAACGTTGCATCAAACGTTGCATCGAATACTACTAATTTAATAATGGCTCCAACTGTTGTTACGTCTGAATTTTCTACACCTTCACCAACAAAATCGCAAGATGTAGTATCAGGAACAAATAAACAAAATAATACAACAAAGTTGAGCAATATTACAGAAAAAATTGTAAAATTGCCAAAAAATCAGAGAGAAAGAAAATCGTCTGTGGACTCCATTAAAATAGGCAAGAGGTAAAATGGTATATTAACATCCACTTTATTTTGATTATTTTATATTATATGATCCATGTTCTTAGATATATTAAATAATCTTTAGATCTCAAGCAAAATCACGACAAAAGGGATCTGACATATCTGCCATAACTAACAGTACACTCTCAAGTGGAAAAATTTCAAGTAGTGAAGCATGTCTAGTAGAAGCACCAACGTTTCACCCATCAGAAAAAGATTTTCAGGATCCTTTGGAGTATATAGACAAAATTAGACCTGCTGTTGAAAAGTATGGAATATGCAGAGTTATTCCACCTCCTAATTTTAAGGTAATCTCAATACTAACTCTATACGATTTATTATATAATTATTAAAAATAAATAAAAGTAAGGATGATGTTATTAATAATATAATAATTGAATTAAAATATTTTTATTGTAGCCAGAATGTAAAGTATCTGACGATATGCGATTTACTGCATACAATCAATATGTACATCGCATGCTACATAGATGGGGCCCTAATGTGAAGGAAATGATGGCTATAAAAAAGTATTTAGCGACACAAAGTATAACGCTTACTCGTCCACCATGGGTAAAGAATATTTTTTTATTTACTTTATGTTTTGTAGAAAAGGATTCACCTATACATACATATTTTTTTACTTTCCATTCGTAATCATTTCAGATAGGTGGCATGGAAGTTGATTTGCCACATCTATATCAAACCGTTCAAAGTTTAGGTGGTTTGAAAGAAGTTATTGAAAAGAAAAAGTGGCAAAAGGTGGCAGATGGAATGAAAATACCGAAATCTGCACAAGATCGTGTTACTAAATTAGACGATATTTATTGTAAATATTTATTGCCATATGATACATTGTCACCAGGTATAATTATAATATATTAAGAAAATATATAATCATTTTTATATAATTCTATTTAAATATACACCTTATAAATTATTCCTTTCACAGAGGAACGAAGTAAATTATTTGACGAAGTTGAAGCCGAATGGTTAAAAAGAGAAAATAAAACATTGCAAATGCAAGATACATCTGCAACTGATAATGAAGAAGAAGAAGATGATGACACTTCAGATGAAATTGAGGAGTGCATTGTGAAAGTACGATCGAAATAGATAATTATATTGTTTTAATTGTTCAAATATCTAAATGACAAAGTATATGGCAAAGTTGCAATATGATATCACAATATATTAAGATTTTATTATAAAAATTATTTGATTTTTTTTATTACTTTTATTTTCATACACTAACTCTCTAATTATCAGTTAAGTAAAATGTTATTTATATTTCTCTATATCTAAATGTTATTTATATTTATATATATATATATATATATATATATATATATATATATATGTATATGTATGTATTATATGTATATATGTATATATATATGTATGTATATATATATATATATGTATATATATACATAACACATTACTTTTATTATATTTTAAACATATATTAAAGGGCAGGAATATGCCTTTGAATGCCTTCTACCGAATTGCACGAAATACTCAACGCATGTGGTTCGGAGAAAACCAACGTTCCGGAAATGAGTCTGAGGGAGCATCTGCGGATGAAGTTGAATCTGCATTTTGGAAACATGTAACAGAAAGAAAGCGTCATATCTGCGTGCATGCAGCGAGTATTGATTCAAGCGGTCGTGGTTTTGGCTTTTCTGTTGCCAAAAATAGTCCATTTGCAAGACATCCATGGAATCTTAAAGTTCTTACGAATAATGCAGGATCGGTATTAAGAGCTTTAGGACCATTAATGGGTAGGGAATAAAATTATTATTTTATATATACAATTACAATTATTTTAATACTATATATATATATATATATATATATATATATATAAATTTTATTTTTTAGGAGTAACTGTACCAACATTACACGTTGGTATGTTATTTACTGCTTGCTGCTGGTATCGCGATCCTCATGGCCTTCCATGGATCGAGTATTTGCATACAGGTGCTAAAAAAATATGGTATGGTATACCAGACGAACACAACAATAATTTTAAGGAAGCTTTAACAAAAATGGTACCACAATATTGTAAAAACAAAACTATATGGTTACCCTCTGACACTGCTATGGTACCACCAGAATTGTTAGTCAGCAATGGTGTGTCTTTGTGTCAGACAGTTCAAGAGCCTGGACAATTTATTATTGTATTTCCAAAAGCGTTTACATCTAGTATATGTACAGGATATGTGGTATCAGAAAGTGTTTACTTTGCACAGCCCTCTTGGCTAGAAACTGCAGAACAAGTATTCAAAGTATGTATTAGAATGTGTGTTCATATCTTTTGTATAATAGATTTGTGATATGTATATATTTATACAATTTATTCCAGGACATACAAGACAGTTGTGAGCCTTCAATTTTTTCCTTTGAAAGATTATTGTTTAATATTATTAATGATTCACGATCTAATATAGATATATTGAAACAGGTAAAAATTATAATTTTGATATAATCTACATTTTTTACAAATTTATATTTTTGTTTTAAATAAATTTTGTATTTCAGATTTTACCAAGCGTTATAAAAATTCGTGAGAGAGAAATTGAACATCGTAAGCAATTAAAATTTTTGGGTCTCACCAATAAAGAAAGATTACCCTTACCTGATAGCGGTAAACGTGGAAAAGGGAAAAAGGTGAAGGAAGATGATGGAGATTTTGAGTGTGAAACTTGTAGAGCTAATTTATTTGTATCTTTGGTAAACGATTCGCAAGATGATAGTGTTTATTGTTTAGTACACGCGTTACAATTGCTTACCAAAAATAAACCAATTTTAAAAAGCTGTACATTAATGTACACATATAGTGAGGTAAATATATATATTATTCATTCATGTATATATATAACTTTTATTTGTATATAATTAATATTGTAAATATTATTTCTCTCATTTTATGTTTAGATCGAGTTGGATGAGTTGATTCATAAATTGGAGGATAAAATTGAAGCCAAATCTAAGAAAACTAATCAAATTAAACAAAGTAAATAATATATTAATCCTGCTTATTTAATTATTGAAAGCATGTAGGTGATAATTACTTGTCAATCTCTGTTGAAATAATGATTAAATCTTGTTGTTCGACAAGGAAATGTTCGACAATAGAATAGTCTATATAAAATATGTTATAAAAATAATTTATGTCAAAATACATTTAGAAGGTTCTGGAAGAGATACAATTATAGTATGATTATTAGTTGACATTGAAAAGTATTAAGATAAGTTTCATTCTTAGTAAATTTTGTTTATTAGAGTTCTATATATTTAATGCTTTAGGCATCAGTCCATGTCTGTGTACATTAATCTTCTGCTTCAATGTTTATAATAATTATTAAAATCTCTGTTACCCCCTGCAGGGTCTTTGTACTGCAAATTATAAATAAAGTATGTCCTTATTCCTACAATGTATACAAAAATATTTGTTTTTATAATATAAACCTCATTGTATTTCTATTTCATTTCTAATTTTATTTTTATTGAAGGAAAAAGAATCAAGTAGCGTAGATTTTAAGACAATGTTAAGATTCTTTAAACTTAAAATTGTTCTTAAATTTGTTTTTTTATGAAAAAAAAATAATTGTACATAAAGTTTTCATTTCATACATCGTGTATATTAAAAATAATGTTATAATACATATATCTGTTATTATACAAGTTTTTTTAATACTAATATATTAGTATTAAAATTTGATTCAATATCATAATCTTTTAAATATTATTATAAAAAATTAAAGGCTAAATTGTCAAAATAGAGCGCTTGTTTTCGCAAATGCCTTATTTGAAAATAGCCTATATTGTAATTTATTAAATGAGAATTAAATATAAGTGCTCGTAATGATAAACAAATAGTTTATAAAGAAAAATAATATATTTAAATAAAATTCATCAAAATAGATTTTAACTTTTTTTCTTTTATATAAATATGCAATGTTTTCTTTTTATACAATTCCATGTGAGATATTTTTAACTGGTAATAAATAGAATTAATAGAAAAGAAAACATTTCATTCCTGTAATTGTTAAACATTTTGCCATACCTTGGAAAAAAGCTTAATATTATTTACACTTTATCTTTCAGATACTGGTGATTATACACACAAATATACACGTAAGATAAGAAGATAAAATTAACGAAATTTCATATTAGATAACATCATAAATAATATTATACATTGAAATTCCAAGTAAAAATTTCAAGTTTTTGTTTTTGATTCATCTTCGATAACGTCCGAGATAAGCTTTGCAATTTGGACAGGTATGATGTACATCCATACATTCATCAATACAACAAGGAATTAAACAGCAACCAAACCAACAACTGGAAAAATTATTGTCACATAATATATATTATTTTGTTCACCTTGTAGATCAAATAACTTCTTAAATATATATATATATATACCCAAGTAAAGCTATTACAACTCCAGAAATATAAGCGATCATGCCAGGTTCTGTTTTGGTTGTAGACTCAATTTCAGCTTGACAATGTGGACAAATTGTATGAGTCGGTCCTGGTCCCATAGGTACAATAGTAGTTACAATAGTTGGTCCTTGTGCATCTGTATTGCGACAAAATTATTTGTTACGATGGATTTATATTATAAAAAATATATAATATTTGAAATTGAATGATTATATTGAAACTCACAAATGTCAGCAGATGTAAATGGACTAGCAGGTGGAACACCTCCTACAGTTTGGCTATAAGATGGAGGTGCATATGGTGGAGGTTCATACGGTGGTGGTGGAGTATTTTTGTTCATTTTGCACTAGATTAACTATATATGATTTATATTACTATACGTCATATCTATATATATATACATATATACATATATATATATATATATATATATATATATATATATATATATATTAATTATGTATATATAAAAAAGGAAATATTAAGACGATGTTAATAATGCATGAAAATTTATTTTCATTAAAAAAAGAAATAATTTTAGATCTATTTAGAGAAAAAAAATGGAATATTTATATTTTAATTCAATTATATCTTATATACATTCTATTTTGATTTAATTAATATAAAAAAAAGCTAAATGTCATAGGCATTGAACATCTGTCGTTTTATATTGTTTTTGATATCTTCAGTTACATAATTCTAAAACTAGATATGATAACATTGTACAGATATTATATTACATTTAAATTTTTATAATAATAGTTACTACAAAAATTTGTATAAATCTAAGTTTATAAAAACGCAAATTATTATGAGCAGCAAGTAGAAAGGAAAAGAATTGCACATTATTAATTTCAATTGTTTTATAATTTCTTTAATAATATAACAATCCTTCTTGAGTAAAATTCGTAACATATATTCGAAAAAGACGGACGCGTAAAAATTGTCCTTTTTTTTAAATCGAGATTACAATAAAGAAGATAATAAAATATTATTAACAAGTGTCAACGCCCAAAATTTCATACACCGACATAAAAACACATGAATATGTGTGGTTATTACACTTGTGTAATAACAAGCATGAGTAATCAGTTATTTTTAGAAGGTGCATTACCGCTAATTTTTTCAAACTTCCACACTATGACACATAATTATAAGTAATTATTAAATATTTTTCTTCTGAACGTTACAAAATCTCAATAATAACAAACTATTTAATTAAATATTCATTGAAATTTCATTCACATTAATATATTTGATACGAAGTTCTCGAATGTATTTATTTATTTATTCTAGGCTAATCTATTCGCAAATATTAACATACATTGAGTCATACGAATGAATAACATAAATCTATTTATTATGATAAATCTCAATAATTATCGAATTAACGAGTTAAGATATAATAAAGTAGAGAATATTTATATTTTTGTTTAATTATCTCCCTATCATGTTTCATAAACAATAAATATGGTTAACTAATGTTAAAGGAAGATTAAAGAGAGTATTTAACAATAATACAATTAGATACTCCACTTACTTCCAAAAATTATTTTTCAATCACGTACACGATAGTCGAAAATATTTTATATACGTCCAACTTATAAGCCACTTTATACAATAAACATAAAAAAGGGAACGCCAATTTACGATAATTGATAGTGGTGCCATCTTGGTTCATAATATTTTTCAGTACTACTTTCGTTTTCGAAGGTTTTTTATTTAAACAGCTCTTACTTCTCTAATTTTATTGTCTTAAATAAAATAAATATTGTTTAATTTATATTAAAATTAAATTGAAAACGTTTATTGTCTTAAATGATAAAAATTAGTAAATTATAATTACAATCAATGTGCACCAATGAAAATTATTTTAGTGTAGTTAACAATTTTATCGAAATGCAATATTAATATGATATCGATAAATCGATAAATCGATAAATCATTGATTAACCATTCTGTAGACACATAATGAATCATTGATGAACTATTTCGTAGTCACGTTATGAATCGTTGATAAACTGTACAATAGATACATAAATCATAGACGAATTATTTCGTAGACACTGGTTTTTTGTTTATATTGAAAATTGTTTTTCATTCTTATCATTAATATATTATATAATTTGATACTCTCTTTCTCTCAATTTTTATTATATATATATATATATATTCATTGTAAATTATAAAAATTTAGCAATTTATCGTTAAGTAATATTTTAATTATCGTCGATTTCGGCTCGAGGTCCTGTTTTCTCTCAATCAATATATATATGTTTGTAGCTTTAAATATGACTTTTTGTATACGAATAAAATTTTCAGTATTTTTAATATTCAAAATATTGATTTTTTAAATATTATCAAATTCTGACTTTTCTATCTTTCTTCATATTTAATTTTTATCACATTGTACATAGAATTAAAAATTGTATGATTGAATAAATATTATTAAGTGTAATGTTTTTAATATTGCATAAGTATAAATAGAAAATTTTAATGTGTTATAGTCATTTTGATTTTATTTATATTAAAAAAATTATATACAGTACGGTTTTCGCGAAATCATATAATTTTATATTTCTGACGACACTTTCGTGACTAATATAATTTTTGAAGTTCTACGTATATATTGGATGTGTCTTACAAGCTCCTTTGACATAGCACTGCTTTACAAATTAAACCAAGGATTTCATTTGTAGAAATATTATAAATTTTACTCATGCACATTTCCAACTCGCAGTTTTGGAAGCGAATTTTGAAACGGTAATTCTATATAACGATTACAATATAATTTCTCTAATGTAAAAAGAAATAATATATCCCGTTAACCTCAAATCTTTTTTTGACATTTTATAAAATCTAATTGTGTACTTAATTTAATGTCTTTTATGATCTTTCATTTTATTATAATACATTAAACTATTTTCATTGCTATTTGATGTTTCTATATATACAATTAAGTATTATATAAATAATGATCATATACATGAAGTGTATATAATTACAATTCCCTCCAAAATATGTTCTTTCCTTTTTTTTTCTTTTTTAATTAATATATTTGTAATAAAATTCTAGGTGTAATGGATTGAAACTAGTAAATCTTCAAACATATTTAAAACCGTATAGAATAAATTTATTTATCGCAAGAAACAGAACACAAATCACAATTTTACAGGAAGATAAACTTTTAGAAGTAGAAATGTTACATCCCAAAATGGACAATCTATGCTGGTTACACAAAGTTGCACCAGGATTTCCTATAAATGGTTCAAAGGTAAAATTAATGATAATATATATATATATATATATATATTTGGATTGATTAATTTTATCTTGTATATTGGTGTTATATTACAGATTACAATAATTCATGAACCTGTTCATTTTTATGGTACACTATTGGAAATGTGTAAATTTGCTAAAAGGAGAATCACATTTGCGTCCTTATATTTGGGAACTGGAAAATTAGAATCTGAATTGGTAAACAACAGAATCATTTACTACTTATATTATATAATCTTATAAACAAAGTATAAAATTTATAATTGTTTATAGGTACAAACAATAGAGCATGCTATTCTTTCAAGTAATGGAAATATTAAAGCTAGATTTCTATTAGATTACATGAGAGGTTCTAGAGGTGTACAAAATTCACGTAAAATGTTAGAACCATTACTCAAAGGAAAATATGCTCATTGCTCTGAAGTTTTTCTCTATCATACACCTAAACTTCGTGGACTTCTAAAGGTTATTATGCCTGATCGTTTTAACGAAGTTATAGGTTTACAACATATGAAATTGTATATGATAGATGATACTTTGATAATTAGTGGGTATGTACGTATGTGCATAAGTAATCGTTTTATAGTAAGATAATATTAATGGATTTTATATTTTTATAGTGCAAATTTAAGTAATGATTATTTCACGAATCGGCAGGACCGATATTTTATAATAGAGGATGCTAAGGAACTCTGTGATTTCTATGATGATTTAGTCAAAAGAGTGGGAGAATTTAGTTTTGTTTTGCAATCAGACGGTAGTACAAAGTTGAACTCTACATTAAGTTCTCATCCATGCGAAGGACCAAAGCAAGAATTTTCTGAGGAAGCTGCACACAGAATAAAAACGCTTTTTCAAAATGAAATACAAAAACGTATTGAGCTTAACAAACAAAGTAATTAATTTTTATATTTAAGAATTTGATAGCTCTATATACAAATTAATAGTTATTTTATTTGTTAGAAGAAGCTTTAGATGCAGATACTTGGATATTTCCATTAGTACAAATGGGCCAACTTAATATATTACACGATAGTGAAGTAACATTGAAGTTGTTGCAATCAGCTTCATTGGGAGCGAGACTTAAATTAGCAACTGGATATTTTAATTTAACTTCAGATTATATCAGTGCAGTACTTAAACATTGTCAAGCTACATGTGATCTTCTAACAGCACATCCTACTGCTAATGGATTTTTTAGTATGTTTTTTAGTATGCACGCTAAATTTATATACAAAATTTTTTCATTCAAATAATAATATAGATTTAGTATAATAATAATCTTAACCCGTAGGTGCAAAAGGTATAGCAAGTAGTATTCCAGCAGCATACACAAAGATAGAAGAATCATTTTATAAAACTTGTGAAAGATTAGGTCAACAAGAAAGAGTAACATTATGGGAATTTATTAAACCAGGATGGACATATCATGCTAAAGGACTTTGGTACTATTTACCAGGTCAACAAAGACCTTGTCTGACTCTTGTTGGATCACCTAATTTTGGTATGTCATAATAAAATTAAAGAAAAATGCAATAGGTAATAATATTTTATGGCCTGTAATATATTAGGTTATAGATCAGTGAATAGAGATTTGGAAACACAAATTGCAATCGTGACTAAAAATGAAAAATTACAAATGGCCTTGCAAGAAGAACAGGAACGTTTGTTTATGTACGCTAAACTAGTTACAAAAAGAACATTTTCTCAAGAAGACCGAATACCCCCAGCTTGGATACGTACAACAATTGTGTTATTTCGATATTTTTTTTAGTACAATACCAACGTCTTCGATGGTTTCATTCAATGACCGATACCTCAAAACTTATTTAATTATTATAAACTTTACATTATATTAATATATACAAATGGAGTATTATTGATGAACGATAGCTTAAGTTAATAAGGATTATTATCTATATAGCTTGGTTCAAATATTCACGTAAGCACACGTATCATAAGACTGTAAATAAAAAAAAAATTCTGTAACACATAGAGTACATAGTGTATATTACGGTACATATTTCATTAATACAGACAAACCTATCAGACACAAATAAATTATGTTATAATGTAAGTATTATATCTTCTCTAATTCATTTATTACATATATCATGTAAAAATTGTCGATTTTTTTTTAATAAGAAATATTTTACTTTTACAAATGATAAATTATCATGGGCATAGGTTAAATAAATAAAAAAAATTCTCTGATGTGTACAAATTGATAGAATAATTATTTCCTTGTCTACATGCTATTCTGTATGGGATGTGGTAATATTTTATGTTACTATGGTTCCGACGTTTTATGCGGATTATTGGAATTACAGAATTCATTCCAATTACAATACAGAAAGAATATGATAGGAATTGTCCATAACCGTATAGGACAGTCATTTTTAATTATAGAGTCACAATCAATATGACTCTATTATAGTAACCACGGTGACACTGCACAATTAGTTGATTCAACTGACTTTGCTTCAGAGATTTCCAAGACCAGCAAGCAGAAGAAAAATTTGATGGCTTTATTATTATTTATTTATCATCAATGATGAACGTTTCTTCTTTTACGAAAAATTCTACAACTTCTTCTTCTACGTTCTTAGAATCAGAATCTAATTCATCTGTATCGATATCTAAAAAATATACGGAAGAGTATATTACAATGCTAGATTTAAGAGTTATTAATTTTTAATAACATTTGTGATAATTTTACTCACTGTTACGTAATTCAAGGCGACGTTTCTTTTGATTATTATATTCGTCTATTCTCTTTGTGCGATATTCTTCAAAGGCTTTCATTGCTGCACATCGTTTCTCAATAAGTTCCTATATGATAAAATATAGTTATTAAAATAATGATACATAAAAATACATATATATTTGATATAATTAATACATTTTAAAAGTTCACGTACTTTGGAAGCACGTGTTAATCTCATACGATCTTTGCTTTCAAATTGAGCGGAATACTTCTTCAAATTCTTTTTAATTTCTTTAATTTGTTCAGCGGTAAGAAGAGTCGGTGGTCTAGGACGCCATAATAACTGATTGAATGCATTTAAGTTAACTCTTTTCAAAATACGACCTTGGAATGTCCATATCCAATAACCATTATCAACAGTAGTTTTCCAGCTAGAGACAGCTGTTACAACATATCTAAATGGCAGGAAAATATTAATTATAAAATATGATATTAGAAGAGGGAAAAAAAAAGAAAATAAAATTTAACAAACCTTCCAGTTGGATCCCATTCGACGTCTGAAGTTTGATAATGATCAGTTGAATTCATAATAGTAAAATCATTAGTGTCAATAAATTCAAGAGCACCAGCCATTGTTGTTAGACCAGCCAATACAACAAATTGACCAGATGGTGACCAGAATAAATGGTTACATGCCTTTTTTTCCAATTTTTCTGTTAAGTGAATTTAAGGTTTAAAAATAATTTTTTCAAATAGAAGAAGAAAATAAGATTTAATAAATAAATTTACAAAAACTTACTAAGAAGAGCAGGTTGATGACCACATCTGACTTCATAGAAGCTTACATTTACACTTGGAATTTCTCCATGAATTATAGCAAATTTATTGCCAATTGGTTCCCACGCGAAAGCATGGATTGGTTCTTTTATTTCTACACTGTCAACAGGGATCTGTTTCTCTCTCATATGAAAGATTTCAAAATTATATGACATTCCCTATAATTAAAAATATCATATTAAAAAATTATTCATTTTTTAATAATTCATTTAAATGTATGTACATTTTCAAATGTTTTATCGATCTTACTGTATATTTTTGTTCTGTTTTTTCTTTACGTTTAGCGAAACGATCTACTTTTACACACAAGTAATCTCCAGATTTCTGCCAATATATCTTACAATCAGCAACATTGAACAAGTTCTTATTTCGTATCTCGTTACGACTATAACGATATATCAATTATTAGTTTGTATACAAGAAAAAAATTGTGCCTTTGAGGAAAAAAAAAAAAATACAAATAAGAAATTATTTACTTTGGAATTTCCAGCAGAGTGACTCTTGCAGGAACATCTTTATCTTCTGGCACCCAATAAGCTAGAACATTATCTGTAGGAGACCAACTGAAGTCTCTAATACCGGGTATTTTAATACTTTTCTTATCCAGTAGTCTGAATGACTATAAAATAAATATAAATTCGTTCATTTTAATTTTACAACTATTCCTATATGAACTTATATATGTGTACAGCCACATACATATATTATATAGGAAAAACTTACTGGTGTTTCATAAACACTTAAAACATCTATACCCATCCAAGCTAAATACTGATCATCATGGGACCAACGGAATATAGGCCACACTGAAGATCCTTCTGGATAGAAAGAACGCTTCTCTTGACCAGATAGAATATCCCAAACAGCCAAACGTTTTTGATCTGAGCCTAGGTCAGTTCGTGGTGTATATGTTACAAGATAACGTTCACAAGGTGAAAAATCAATACATTCAACGCCTCTTTGACTGAATTTCACTTGTTGGACAAATTGAGGGCCACCCCACAGTGCAACACCTAATTTATGAAAGGTTGCCAAGTATGTACCCAAAGGTGACCATTTAACATATGTCTCTGTCCAACGCTGTTAGTAAAATATATTTATAAATTTCATTGTTGATGATTTCTTAATCATTAGATATTATTTGTAATTAAACTTACAGGACGATCTTCCAACAATGTAGGTTCAGGAGCAGAATTTTGCCAAATTTGAACAGATACAGCTGGACCATTTCCATACAGTACACAAAACTGATCATATGCATCTGGTTCTAATAAATAATAATGCAAATCGCTAGCTGCTTTGAATGGTTGAGGTTTCGGCGGTTCCCAATCAGTAGGAATTTCTTCGTATTTTTTGAAGTCGGTAAACAGATTTACTTTCAAAGTATGTTGCTTATCAATCTTATGATTATTTGCAGACTTGGCAGCTGCCAATGCATTCATTGGACTACTATATTCCAAGAAGATATACCTATTTTACAGTAGTAAAAAAGATGAAAAGTTAAAATTATTATTCTTATAATGGATCTTAATTCATAGACAGATACAATATAACTAACCCTTTGGTATATCCATTTTCATTTTTGGGATAATATTGATTAACTATTGTACCAAATTTTCCAAGGACCTTACTGATGAACGATTGCAATTTTTCTAATCTTTCTGGCTCCACCTGAGGTACACCGTCGATGACGACAACAGATTCAACTCCATCCGTCTCCGAGGGTTTTTGTTTTAAAATGTCACCGAGTAATTCTGATATAAAAATGTAAACAAAGAAAGATTAGAAATAATATAAAATGTTTTAAAAGCATGCAATTATTACATAAAGAAAAGTTGTGTAAATTCACTTTTTTTTCCTCTCTCTCTTTATTTATATATAGAGAAATCGAAGTTTGATTTTTGGAGGTTATGTCGCATGTGCCACATTTCCAAATTGTACGCGACCATGCCTTCTTTCGACTTAGGGTAACAATTGTTGAATGTCATTTCAAATAAAACGTGCCTACCTTCGTCGGTAATATCATCAACAAAACCCTCTGGATCACTGAAGTTTGGTTCTTCATCGTCATTCAAAATATCATCATTATTTTTGACAGTATCTTCATTTTGAGGCGTTTTATCAACTAACGTTTTCTTCGCCATCTTAGAAACCTCTTTTGGTGTACCGGGTTAAAGTGGCAGCGAGCCACGATTACAACGCCTGTACAGCGAAACGTTCGAAAAAGAATACTGTGCTGCCAACTGTTACACTCGTCTTTCATTTGTACCTCCATTTTACTTACGAGTCAGGTTAACGTTTATTGGTTGTGTTTATTTTATCACTAGAACATCCTTCAATCAGCGATGAGTTTAAAATTTTATAAATTTATAAATTCAAATTATAATCATGCAATATCTTATTCAATAATAGATGCAGTAATATTCATTAATTATTTAAATCAATTATTCGTGTTAATTCAACAATTTAAATTATCATATAATAGAATAGAATTGTCGTCAAAAATATTTCCCCCACTTGAAAAATTACTACGAAATTTTATTTGACTTCATTTTATCGTTAATGATAATAGAACAAGTACAAGGTATACGAGTTACGTTACTTTTATATTTATATTATCAAAGTCATTGATACGCGCTAAATTCAAAATGCTTCATAAAAAATATGTCGTAGAACTTGTTCAATTATATATTCTTTTTATGTAATTGTCAGATGTTATTTCTTTTTACATGAATATATTTTTATATCTTTCATTAATTTATATAGTGGATATTTATATACATAAATGTTATAATTATGTCTGGTGGTTAGTAAAATATACATTTTATCGTTAATATTCATTTTGCAATAACATTTAAGAAAATGTTTGGTTATATCCCGATGAAATTCTTTAGTTATACGTCGAAATAAAACCTCTATGACGCGATTGTTATCCCATGGCTTTTTAAGAACTAGCATGATATTTAGAACATTGAAAGGGGGTTTAAAGGTACGAATATATATTTCCAAACAATTCGTTTACTTTACTAATGGATTCTGTTCAAATGTGAATTCGACTTTAATCAAATCAGTATAATCCTTATTTCAATTTTTTAGATACCAAAATATCAAAATACATACCGATTAGAATCTTTCGTTCCATTAAAAATAGAAGTGGTCGATAAAATATTGAAGGACGTAATGTCTTCCTCCTTGCAAGATATGAGATATAATCCTATCGTATGTCTTCAGATTTGTAAGGATATGTCAGCGAAAGTGCGCGATAAAATATTTAAAAAATCCTACGATCGGTATTATCGTCAAATTATATTTTCACATTTTCCCCAGAGTTATCTTAAATAATCATATTACATTTATATGATTTTCATGAATTTGCTCGTACGATTTTTCTATTTTAGTTATAAATATTCAGTGGTCATGACGATAATACAAAAACTCGGACAACATGTGGAAATCAATATGGCGTGTTTATGGGATTTAGAAAGAGACAATTATTCTACGTACGTTTTAGAAACTACCGAATTTATTGCTCTCGGTTTGGTAATTGTCACTTATTACGAATAAACCGAGTAAAGGATGCGATCGTTTTATCTTTTTACTTTGATCTATGAAGATGAATCCTTCGTATTATTTCGTTTTGTTTCTATCGACGACTTTGAAAAAATGTCCTTGGAACATTCTTAAAAATCATTTGAAAAAAAGCAAGATTTTTCGGTAAAAAAGAACAAAAAAAGTCGATCTCATATTTTGTTACGTAATGGTTTCGCGATATACAATTATTCTCGATTATTGTTTTACTCCCTTTATTCCCATAAAAAATATTCAGCTTATAAACTGATAATGATACCGCGTTAAGATACGCGCTATTATACACACACACATATATATATATATATATATATTATATATTATTATATATATATATGCAGCATTGTTTTTATATATGTATATGATACAATAAACGTTAATTTTTACTTTTCTTTTATTATTATTATTATTATTTTTTTCTTTTCTTTTCTTTTCTTTAAGTTTAAGCGACGTTTTTCAAAAAAGAGCATTCCTATTCTACGCTACCCACCTGCACAGATAAAGAGAATCTATTTATATTTAACATATATATTTCTTTTCCTTCTCATTTATATTTTCGTATCACGGAACTATACATGCAAACGTTCGTTTTCTTTTCTTCTCTTTTCTCTTCTTTTTTTTTTCTTCATGTTTTCTCTTGCTTTGAATTTTTTTTTAGTCATTTTTGTACAGAGACACGAGCATAAAAGTATGTACGGTATCGAAACAATATTCTTTTCTTTCTTTTTTTTTTTTGTTTATGGATTAGAAAAACTAATGTAAATGAGAGAGATCAAAATATAGAATTGAACGAATTGAAAAATCATGTATCAGAACGTGACGCTATTCCATACGAGTTATGAATTTCACGTTTTCTTTATTGTTATTAAATTAATATGTTATTCAGGATATTAATATAGGTCTGTATGAGAGTGTTTACGTATATATATATATAATATATATACATAATATGTATATACATATATATATATATATATATAAAATATTATTATATGCATATATATGTATACACATATATGTAATAATATATATATATATATATATATATATATATAACATATATACACATATAAATATATATATATATATATGTATATATATAATAGCGACAAGAGTACACAATGTATCATTATGATTAGTAATAATAAATTTGCAATTGAAGACTTTATCGATTACTAGTGAAAAATATTAGTTAATTTGATATTAATGATAATAATAAATAAGTGAATAATGATGAATAATGATGAAAATAATAATGATGCAAAAATAATAATGTGATCGATATTAATGATGATAACAACAATAATAATAATCGTTCATGATACAGTCGCATATTCGTAATTTTGTAGTCCATCATCGTCAATTGTTTACATCGTTCATTATAGATACAGGGATACAGAAAAATAATACCGCGCGGCTGTGGTGGAATGTTCCTAAACTATACATACATATATATATATATATATACATAAATATATTTATATATAAATATATATATATATAAATATATATATATATATAAATATATATATACATACATACATATATATAAATATATATATACATACATACATACATACATACATATATATATAAACATATATATATATAAACATATATATATATAAACATATATATACATACATATATATATATATATATATAAATATATATATGTATATTTATATATATAAAAGGGGATCGAGAAGACTATCGTTAGTAATTCATTAAATTTTACACACATTGTCGGTTTAATTCGCTCTTTTTCCGTTTGGAAAATTTATGGCAATCTTTACGACGACGTACGCGGGATCGAATAAAAGAAAAAAAAAAAAAAAGAAAAAACAAAAAAAAAAGTTGATCTATCGATCAGTCAATTTTATTTTTTTTTTCTTTTCTCTATTCTTTCTTCGTAGGAACGACGGCCGCATACATCGTCTCGTCTTAGGTTTTGTGCATGTACGATGGTAGCTTCATGCTTTTGTTTTTTCTTTTTCTTTTTTTTTTGTTTTTGGTTGCATTAGTAGATACTTTTTCCTTTTTTATTTCTTTTTTTTTTTTTTATTTTTTTTTTTCTTTAAATAACATTAGAGTTTAATTGTACCTTTACTTACGATCCTACCTGGCCGAGAGCTCGTCTACGATTGTTAATAATAAATGCGACAAAATGAATTTTACACGCGCCACGAGCCTCGCTAGTTTTTTTTTTATCCTTGGTCCATTTTCGACGCATACGTTTATTTACATGGGCTTTTTTCTCTTTCTTTTCTCTCTCTCCCTCTCTCTCTCTCTCTCCCTCTTTCTCTCTATCTTTCTCTTTCTTTTTTTTTTTTTTAATTAATTTTTCTTCGCAAACGGAATCAAGAGCAAATCACCGACGAGTGTCCGAGATGTCGTCGTATTTATCTCATTCGTACACGACTTCCTTTCGTTCCCTTTATTTTTTCATCATCTTTTTTTCTCTTCTTTATTTCCTCTTTTTTTCTCTTTCCCTTCTTTCTCTCTCTCTCTCTCTCTCTCTCTCTCTCTCTCTCTCTCTCTCTTTCTCTCTCACTCTCTCTCTTTCTTTCTTAATTGAATAAAACACGTTTATTTCAATTTTTCGACATAATTTTTGTTCCTAGGCAATAAATGGAAAAGAACGTTGACCATCGATCTATATTTTCATACAAAATAAAATCGCTCTTACTTATATTAAGAAAAAAGAGAGGAAAAAAGGAAGAAAAAAGAGAAAAAGAAAAAAAGAAAAAGATAGAGTTCGACGGTCGAAATCAAATGAATAAATTTTGTTGTTGTTGTTGTTGTTGTTTTTTTTGTTTTCTTTCGTATCCTTTTTTTCAAATTCAAACGCATCGATGACGCAATCCCTATTGAATGAAGTCGAAATAAAATTATACACACATTCCGTATATTTCTCGTAAACTCAGTGACAATGTGTCGACCGTTGTTGCAATTATTACATACATACATACGAAATACACTTTGGTTTTGTTTGTTTTGTTTTGTTTTATTATTATTATTATTATTATTATTATTATTATTATTATTATTATTTTTATTATTACTATTATTATTATTATTATTATTATTATTAATATTATTTATTATTATTATTATTATTATTACTATTATTATTATTATTATTATTATTATTATTATTATTATTATTATTATTATTATTATTATTATTATTATTATTATTATTATTATTATTATTATTATTATTATTATTATTATTATTATTATTATTATTATTATTATTATTATTATTATTATTATTATTATTATTATTTGCTCCTTCATTCTTCCTTCCTTCCTTTTTTTTTTTCTTACTTTTTCTCTTCCTTTCTTTCTTTTTTCTCATTTTTTTTTTTTTTGGTTAATTATTTTGTTTAATCCTTAGTCTCTCGAGGGAGGCACTTTGAACGTAGCTATCTCCCCTTCGCCCCCGCGGCGAAAGACGACATTCCACCTCGCCGTGAACGGTATGGAAATATCGAAGGTTCTCAATTTTATTTTTCTCATTCACTGTTGTGTGTAATGTTTTTTCTTAACATGTGTGTGTGTGTGTTTTTTTTTTCTGTGTGTGAGCACGCGCGCGCGCGTGCATATATGCGCGTATGTACGTTTTTACGTGTATTGTACGTGTATATTATTGTGTGGTGGCATTTTTTCCGTTTGTTATTTTTTTTTTTTTTTTTTTTTTTTCTTTTACGCATGCTATTATATGTATATGACACATTTACAATAATAACAATATGTTACTCGTCGACAATCGCCACGGTACACCTGGGCTTCCGTTAATCGGCATACGTTTTCTTATTTCTTCATCGTGTATTTATATTCATATTCATATTTATATATATATAAATATATAATATATTATATATGTATATATATATATATATATTTATTTATATATGTATAATCCGAAAAGTTTCATGTGTGTTATCGATACTCATTGTATTTATGGCTTCATACGTAGCTTAGCTTCATTCACTTTTTGTTTTTATGTCCCTTATATATTCGTTTATCACAAAATTTCGAACGCATCATTAATATTGAACAATTCGCACTTCACACTTTTTTCTCTCTCTCTCTGTCTCTCTCTCTCTCTCTCTCTCTCTTTCTCGTTCTTTCACTCTCTCTCTCTCTCTCTCTCTCTCTCTCTCTCTCTCTCTCGCATTAAATTAGATTTCTTTTTTTCATATTTCTTTCTTGTATCCTTTATTACACGAGGATGTAATTACTCTGTTAAGTAATAATAACGATAATAATAATCACAATAATAATAATAATCAATAATAATAATAATCAATAATAATCATATAATCATAATGATCATTATCTTAATATTTGGACTGCAATAGGCAGTACTCTTCTTGCGCAATATAAGTTAAGTTAGCATACTATTGGATGTACGAGCGTGATGTAGGGGGGGGAGAGGGGGTAGATTGTTTCTTGTTATTGTTGTTAATCTTACGCTTCTACGCTAAGATACGAGAATTCGGTTTTGTGCCCAGCATTGTGTCAATCATACGTACATATGATTAAATTAATAGAAGGAAATATACGGATATTAATTATAGTCAGAAAGCATATATGAAAAAGTTATCTTATCGAGTAATTTAAATATATTATACTTGTTTATCAAGCTTTCTATTACATATATAATATTATGAAAAAAGGAATAATCTTAATTATTATTGGCTAAAACGTTAAAAGTATTTTGTATGATTTTGATTCAAAGTGGGAAAAAAAAGAAAAAAGAAATAAAAAAAAGAAAAAAAGAAAAAAGAAAAATATCGAACGCAATAGGAAGACAATAATTGTTGCTATTCCTCTTAGAATAATTTTCAAAAAGTAAATCAACAGAATGATTGACTTAGCTGTGGCAACGAAAGAATCAATCCTTAACTGAGCGTGCTATATCAGAGGAGGTCGCAAAACTTTATATACGCAGGTAGAAATATACGAGGGTGATTTCGACGAAACAATTATAAGATAACGTAATTGTGAACGTTGATAAAATTTGAAATGAAAAAAAAGAGAAAAGAAAAGAAAAACAAGAAGAAAGAAGAACGGAATGAAAAAAGAGAGGAAGCAAAGAAAAAGAAAAGAAAGACAAAAAAAAAAAAAAGAAAAATCAATTACGATTCTAATGAAAAAGATTTTAACGATTAAGGATTTATTACAAGACGATAATTCATTGATACGATGGAGATAAAAAATGATATTTATAAGTGATCTTTCGAAAAATATTTCATTCAATCACCCTCGTAAGTACGTTGCCGTATCATCCTTTCAACCTGCTTGCTTGATCATTTTCACATTGTGGCACATTTTATTTCCGTCTTCTGTTCTCGCTAGCTCTAGTTTGTTAAACGCAAACACGCCTTAAAACTCGTTAAGCTGTAGAGACGAATAAAATCGCGGATCTCGGATCAGCTGCTTATTTTGCCAGTTACATCTTACATACCCGTTATAATAAAATACACATTTACAATATTACGTTAACCATAGTCGATTCGACTTAAACGCTTCGCGTAAACACGCTTCCACTCGTTTCATTTTTTCACATTCTCTCACTCTCTCTCTCTCTCTCTCTCTCTCTCTCTCTTTTTCTCGTTCTCTCTATCTCTCTCTCTCTCTCTCACTCTCATTCATTCTCTCGCTCGCTCTCGCATGTTTAATTATATGTACAAGTTTCGAAAATTGATTAAGAGTTCTGATATCCCTCTCTCTCTCTTCGCGCCATTATAAAAAATTGTGTTTCGTTTCATCGTAGACTTAATTTTTAACACTTTCCTCCTTGTGTCGCGTGTCTCCCCTCCGACTCTTAAAATTAAGCTCATCCGACCTCAAAAGCTCTTCTCTCTAACAATTCATCTTATGTATCGGCGATTCCTCGAGCCCTCACGATGATGTGTTGCACTCTCGCTATCTATCGTGTACAACTATTTAAAAATATCTCCGTAGTCGATCGTGTGGTCCATCACAGATAGTTCCAGTGTGTCGGAGGTACATCATACGAGATACGGCTACGCCGTGCTGTGTGAGACGAAAAAAAGACGTGCACACTTTCAAAGATTCTCCCTATAATTATTATTTTCATTAATCGTCGCGTCCGTTAGAGCATTAGAACGTATTTAACAAGAGTTTTGTTTTATTTCTTTTTCTTTTCTTCACCTCCCCCCCGTTCTCTTTTCCACTCTTCTATTTTCTTCTCTTTTTTCCCCTTTCTCTCTCTCTCTCTCTCTCTCTTTTTCTCTCTCTTTCTCTCTCTCTCTCTCTCTCTCTCTCTCCTTTTTTTATTCTATTTACACTCACTTTCCTTCTTTTCCTTATTTGTTTTTTTGGTTTTTTTTTCTTTTTTAATTTTTTCTTTTAATATTAACACACACCAAAAGAGATGAACGCTCGTGTCTCAATGGATTCCCTCGGATCGGCAATTATCTCCTCGACGAATCCACAAAAAGATCGTGCTTATTATATTCGTGATATCTCGTCGAAAAAATAAGAAGAGAGAAAAAAAAAGAAAAAGAAAACGTTGGAACGTTAATATATAATAATGCGCAAATATATTATATTTACATTCCATCGAGGCTCATATCGTTCCAAAGATCGAGAATTTTAATATTTTTTTTTTTCTTTTTTTTTTTTTTTTTACTCGAGAAGGAGAAGAACGACGAGAGAGTACGCGATTATACTTGTTTAAGGCATTATGTCGGTTCTTCATCTCGAGAGATCTTATTAGTCGCCATTGTAATCATTCTTCGCTGTTTGCATTCCCCTTGGCAGTGGGCGAAGAATAATGGAAGAAAGTTCCGAAACAACATGGTGGATCCTTTCGATCGTCGTCGATCTTTCGCCATTCGTCGTCATCATTCATCATCGCCATTTTATCGGATCTCGAGACACTATGTTACGCTTCAACGTTACTTTCCTTTCCTTTCCTTTCCTTTTCTTTTCTTTTCATTTTTCTTTTTTTTTTTGTACAATTTAAGAAAAAAGAGACAACACCCGGCCTCGATCAATCCTTCAGGTATCGCAGGAAAAAGATCTTTCTAGATGACGATCGTACGTAGGATTCGAGAGGATTATAGCCAAAAAGGCTAAGAGAATCCGTTGGATCGAGAATTCTTGGCTTGTTGTTGTTATTGTTGTTGTTGTTGCTGTTGTTGTTTTTGTTTTTGTTGTTGTTGCTGTTGTTGTTGTTAATGTTGTTGTAGGATGAGAACGAGCGTAGGATCGGGGGCCGAACGGTACTTCGCGCTCGACTTTGAACCGCGGCCCCGTGTGTCATACGGGCTCTTCCCTCTTGATGTTGATATTTTGCGAGGCGCAAAAGTCACGCGTAAAGGGTATACAATTGAAGAGCTTGCAGACCTCGCACTCGTAGACGGGGACGTTGTAGAAGAGAGTAAGAAGGAGAACGAAGAGACCGACTATGAGCACGAGGCAAACCCAAATAAGAAAGATTTTACGACGTCTATCGTAGTGCCCGAAAGATATGAAAGGCATGAAGGCGTAAGCCGCAAGGAAGCCGAAGATAAAGCCAAAGAGGTGAGCATAGTTGTCGATCCATGGTAAAACACCGAGTATTAGGAGACCCAAAAGTATGCAGATTAACTTTGAAAGTGCTCGCCTTGGATGTTTCAGCATTGGCCAGCAATGCAGGACCTCGACGACTAGAGTAGCGAGCAATGCAAAATGTGCTCCAGCTGGACCAACCTGAACAATAAAAATCGATTATATATTCTCTTGTTATAGTTTTATTTTCTATTAAATTTAAATGTATGAGAAATTATTTTATATTACCTCTGCTCTGTAAGGAACGAATATCGCACTGGCCAGATTTCCAGCTAACGCGCCCACGAAGTAGATCAAAGCGATACGCAACGAGCCCGTTAGCTTCTCCAAGTCTCTCATCAAGAAATATTGAATCAGTAGAGTTATAGCCAGGTGTAGAATTCTAAAAGATGACACGTTTAAATCCATACGATCGGTTAGGCGTGAAGGGATTACAAAAAAAGGATCGCGATACTACCCAGCATGAAGGAAGGTCGTAGTGAATAATCTATAGAACTGATCTGGCCATTCAGGATGGAGGAATGGTATCATACCGCAAACGTCGTGGAGGCATTCGACTTGGGAGCACAAGGATGCTTCCTCGTGAAAATAACCACCGACAAAATCACAATACTCCTTCGTTGTTATTCGACACATTCCATGAATACCGATACAGCAGGGATGTCCTATCACCTCGCAAACCATGTGCTCCGCCATTTTATCTTTGTATCGACCGATCGGAAAATTTCCATTTCCTCTTTGATTCAAATTTTTACTATTGAATTGAAAAATTCATTGAATACCTTAACTCTTTTAATATTAAATATTTATGAGAAATTATTTGATTCGTGATCATTTTCATACTTACTTGTAGCGCTGACTGAATGGATTAGTTTTTCGACAGATGGGCCATTTAGTGATATCATCTGGCCATTCGTATGGGGCTATGCTAGCTGGAGCATCACAAAATTTTGGGTCCAAACCACAAACGGATCCACTTATTCGTCCACCAGGTCCACTGTCTCCAGGGCCCCATTTTTTCCAGGTCGATATCGTGTTCTATATATATATGTCTATGTATATATGTGTGTGAATATATATATATATGTGTGTATATATATATTTTTTATTTTTATATTTTATTAAATTACTATACTTATAGATTACTCCTCGTAAACACTTACAAAGAAAAAATTATGTATTTTGAAGATTGAATAATATTTACTTAATCATATTCAACTTTACATTAATATTGATAATAATCATAGAATTTTAAAAAGGGGCAATGAAAAAGATTAATAATAAAAAAAATTTGTTCGAATCTAAATATAAATTAACGTGAAATGAATGCATGCTTAATGGCCCATTAAATTTACCGTAATCGTTGATTTCAATCCTCGGACCAGTTGGTTTAGTAAAAAAAAAAAAAGTAGAATTTATATTATCGATATGATCTTTATAGGATAAAAGGGAATATGTATTTGAAATAATTAGATGATCGAGCATAAAATCAAATTGAACTCACTGAACAGTCGGCTTTACTCGATTGCACACAACCGGAATCATCGTTTCTTATACAGCAAGCGGTATCGCGTTCTCTTTCTCTCCAAATGTCGATCTCCTTCAAAATCTTAATATCTCGGCGCATACACGGAGCAAATTTTGCACCAAGGTGTATCAAATCGGCGGCTCTTGGTCCAAGCCAGAAATTTGCAGGCTCTTGATAATCGACTTCTTGTAACGACAAGCTCGTTACCAAAACCTACAAATCGATAATAAATATTAATTCATTTCATTTCATTTTCAATCTCACGTATATATGAACGTGTTAATATTTTCGCGTCGAAAAGAAAAAAAAAAAAAAAACAAAAATAAATAAAAAAAGAAAATAACAAGAACAATCGTCATATATCTAACGCGTGATCGTAGACAAAGAGACAAAAAAAACAAAAAACAAAAAAAAAAAAAAAAAGAAAAAAAAATTTTCCATTAAAAAAAAAAAAGAAAAAGAAAAAGAATGTATTGAGAAAGAATTGAAATGAATTCGAGAAACGAAGATAGAATTCAAAATTCTATTTAACGTATAAATGGTCGCATACACGCGGACGCACATATATGTACATACATGTATACCATACATAGACAGATAGAAACACAAAAAGATACGAAGGATCGCGATAGAAATGGAGTAAATCGAGGTACGACGACGTTGAATAACACGACGACCGTAGAACCTCATGATTATTTATAGGGAGACGATTTGCCGTGCGCATACACGACGGCACGCGCGGTTTGCATAACATTTGCAATCTATCAATTATCGAATATAAAGTTTTATTTGGGATTGCCTGGGTCAACGATTCTATACACCTTGTGGTTATGTACGTATGTATGCACGTACATACGTATATCTGTATAATATATACATAGATTCTCGCGAAACGTCAATTTCGTTTAATAGTCAAATAATTTTATGTTTTTATTACTCTCTACGACATTAATAATAGCGTTACTCAATGAATCGTTCATAATAATTTCTATTGTTTATCGTTTCCTACAATATGGTATAAATTATTTATTTATTCTTTTCTTTTTGAACTCTGTATAAAATTAATTTTCTTTCTTTTTTTTCGTATATTAAAAAGATCAATTATATATATATATATCAAGTAAAAAATTAACTTTTCGATATAAAGTAATAATTGATTTTGTATATATATATATATATATATAAGAAATAAGAAATAAGATATATGTATATGAATGTATGAATTTGAAAATACACGACGATATAACTTACTCTCGCTGATCTATGATTAAGTTCCATCCCAACAGGTCCGAAGCCATAACAAGCTAAAGATATTATCAGAATGAGAACCTGCACGGTCGTGATCCAATATGTAAAATAAGGTCTGTGATCCTCGAAATCGTCCAGTTGCTTTCTTACTTCCGGTTTGTTGGTTATACTCTTCCGAAAGGATCTCCTGAAAATATACGAGGGAGAAAAGAATTTAAGGATCTATTTATCTTTTTCTTTCTTTCTTTCTCTTCCTCTCTCTCTCTCTCTTTCTCTTTTTCTCTTTTTCTCTTTCTCGGTAGTTTTATGTCAAGTCTACCCAGTACTATTAAACCGACGAACGTTGCCGCTGACGTTTCGTGACATTTAATAAAATGTCGCAGACTCGTATCAATCATTCTCCGTGTCAAAGGTGACATTTGATGTCGCACCTGGGTACCATTATTATCCACCTTGAAATTCTAGCATTAAACGAGTCATTCGTCCATCTCTCTTTATCTCTCTCTCTCTCTATCTCTCTCTTTCTCTCTCTATTTCTTACAATGCGAGAAATGTATGTTTATTAAATTTGTTTAAAAAAAACAAGTGATTAACTATAATATCTCTTGAATCATTATCAAAATCTACATCATTTTCATCATCTTCATCATTATCGCCATTGTCATTGTCATCATCATCGTCACTGTTATCACGAAGACAATGTCGATCGCAAGTTGTTTGAAGTTTACTTTATGATTATTACGTCACAACGTCTCTTGTGACGTGGAAGCACGAAACCAAAGTATACTAACTTTGAGATTCAATTTTGAATTGGTACAAACAGCTCTTTCCATTAATATTTATTTATGCATGAGATTCTTGAGTCTTGCACCGGAGAGGTCCTTGTTTCATAGAAAGCTGTGCTTTCTCTCTCTCTCTCTCTCTCTCTCACTCTCTTTATCTTCTCTTTCTATGTACGTTGCTTAGTACATAGAACTAACTTTGTTAAACGAACGGTGAAAAGTGAACGAGCGTTTCGTGTGAATAATATTTTTAAGAATTCGTTCTTATTATATTTCTCGTATAATGATTGTAAATCCAATTATTTATATAAATATTTGTATAACACAAAAAAGAAATAAATAAATATATATATAAGCATAGATAATATAATAATCAAAATATATATTCTGTCATAATGAAATTATTTATATAAATATTTGTATAATAGAAAATTAATAATATATATATATATATTTATATATATATATTATATATTTTATATATTTGATTATAATTAAAATTATATATATGTAATTTGATTTGTTTGAAGCGTTCGAAATTTGTTAGTATAATTTTAACGAAAATGATTAATAATTTTAATGAAAATAAATATGATCGGGTGTACATACCCGAAAAATCGACCAACGATTCCCATGCCATATTGCCGTCGATTACTATTATCGAAGACACGATCGATGGTACTAGGGGAGATTCTTGTACCACCGGTCATTTCCCTTCTCAGAGTTACACCATCGTCTTGCTGCATCCTTGTGTCCTCTCTCAATGGGCCGTCGTATTTCGACCTGCTCCAACTTGTCTTTCTGTAATTTCTTTCGTTGTAAAGAGTATACATCGTGTGCTCGACCTCGTGATATAGTTTTATTAAATTTCCATACAAATGAAAATGGATTTTCAATGTATTCATCGAATGTAGATGGATAGAAGAAAAGTTTATCAATTTATTGATATTAATTATTATTTCTCGACGACGAGCACACGTAGGCCCTAATAAAAGCGTAATCTAAATCTAATCATAAAACTTTCGTTTATCATTCCATCTCATGTAAATTAAATATTGAACAATTTTTTTTTTTTTTTTTTAAATATCAATATAATCAATTTTAGATTTTACCTTGAAGTATAATGGTCCCTCGTGACCTGATGAGGTCTCCTAACTTGTCCGTCGATCGTACTCCTCTCCTCATTTTGCTGTGCGAATCTGCAATGGACGTTAATCAATCTTTTTCATTCGATTATTTTTTCCCAAAAGTAATCGAAAACAATCTTCGATTATGAACTATTAAATGTCCGATAAAATTAGATAAGAAAGGAGAGAACGAAGGAAGAAAGGAAGGAAGGAATGAACAAATGAATGAACGAAGGATTCGAGAATCTGATGATACCTGACCAATTCCTCGCTCGTCTCACGTTCATTCGTTGAATCTCGAATTTCAATCTTGCCATCGACATCCTCAGCTTTAGTCAATCCCCCAGCAGTCTGTTCGATTTGCGTTTGGGTTTGTTGCTGACTCGTTGTCAAAGCTGGCGGCGGTAATGGCGGTGGCGGAGGCGGCGGCCTTTCAAAAAAGGATTCTTCTTCTTCCTGGCCGTTTTCCGGGGATGATACGCCCTCTGTCCTTGACAGATAGGCAATTACGCTTGGCGGAAAGCTTCGAGATTCTGGCCTCGTTCGAGATCTTTCTCTTGGACGTTGTCTCGTCAGTGACTGTGAAATGGAAAGGAAAAAAAAAAAAAGAAAAAAAGAAAAATTTAATTAGTAGTCCAACGATAATAATTAAAGATACATTGAAAAGAATAAGTTTGGTTTATTCGTTTCAAAAAAAAAAAAAAAAAAAAAAAAAAAGAAAAAACATTTTATTACTTTCAAGTTTTACGTATATTGTTTTCATTTTTTCTATAATGTACGTATAAGTCGTTAGGTGCCGAGCGGTACTTTTAATTCGTACCAATAACCGCTAGATGGTACTGACTCGATGCTCTCGATCGATATATCGATCGAAGAATCGCGAACGCGTCACGCCATATTTAAATTTTTAATTTACAACGAGGAACAATGTTTGATGTGTAATTAAAATTAAGAACTTTAATATAACATAGGGAGAGTTTCGAGGAACTTGAATAGTCGAGATATATTTTTTAACGACAATTAAAGGTTACAAACGCGCACCATTCTAGAGATAAAATTATGATAAGGATATATATGTATGACTTTTTTTCCTTCCCTCTCTCTCTCTCTCTCTTATGTCGTTTGTGTTACAGTCTTCTGTAATACGCAAGAGAAAGTATCGTAATCATTTTCCGACGATGCACGAAAGCCGGCAAATTACAAGGTTACGCTCGTATTCGTAGAAAGTTATCGGGCTTTATGTCGTTTTTAACGAGCTTAAGCGCCTCTAACCGCATATCAAGCGAGTTCCTACGCGAACTAGAGGTTATTTCCCTTTGAAAGGGCAGCACGATATTCCCTTTTAGAAATTCCTCGAATTGCACGTTCTCGAAGCACAGATTCACTCGACGATAACGTCTTTCCTCATTTGAAATACTTGTTTTCCTAGAGAAAGAGAGAGATAGATAGAGATATAGAGATAGAGATAGAGATAGAGATAGAGATAGAGAGAGAGAGAGAGAGAAAGAGCGAACATATCTCGAGATTTTTAATTAACCTTACAGATGCAACTGCACAGACCTTTTACAACTTACCAATCACGAAATCCTCGGTATATTCGCGTGCATTTGTGCGAAATCGCACAAGTTATCATAAATGCAAGTAACGTTTTGATAGTTCATTTTTAAGGAAAACTACTTTTACGAGGAGTTGCTCGAAATTTAATAAGTCCAAACGTTTCGAGTTCGTTTCGTTTAGAATGAAAATTCTTTTGTTAAATACTCGAAGTATTCGAGCAAATCATTCGTATAAGTTATTATTAGTATAAGTTCTCTCTCTCTCTCTCTTTCTCTTTCTCCCTCTTTGATGATGATTACCGTGTTCATTCAACGGCTAATAATTCCACTGAAACGTTCATTTTATCATTGAACAGATTATAAAGACAATAGTTTAAAAATCAACTCTCCATGGACTATATAATGATAGCTCGATTATTCATCCAAGCTCATCGTCCTTTAACATGGCCGACTGTATACGTCCATTACAGTCACGAATCTATAATAGTATTATCGCGTTGGCTGCTAATTTCGAGAAGCCGGAACGTCATTCATTGATATTAACTTATGGGCTTTCACGTCGATTGGCGATGCATGGCGAACACAGGTAACAATTGATCGGAGGCCCTTCACGGTAATGTGATTTTACAACGATCGTTAATGAGCTTGTGAATTATTTTATCTAATTATCTCTGTAATTATTTATAACGCGTAACGCATTTATAATCAATAGTGCAATAGTTCAAGGTTCATTAATTGGGAGTACCAATAGTGCATGAATATAATACCTTTTTCATCGGAGTTATTATTATTATTATTATTATTATTAATATTATTATTATTATTATTATTGTTAGCATGTCATATATGTCTTTAATCATTTTCATTATGTTTCTTTATGAAAATATTGTTAAACATACGCAGCGATTGAATAAGATTTAAATCTGTATGAAAATTATCATAATCAAAAGCGACAACGAGCTAAAGCTTCGCGAATTCTTGTAATAATTATTATTACGACGAAGTTCGTTGTTGTCGTCGTTGTCGTCATCATCGTCATCGTCGTCGTCGTCGTCGTCGTCGTCGTCATCGTCGTCGTCGTCGTAGGTTAATATCGATTTGTTTGTTAAGCGCGTAGGTTCGTTCCTGCGTTCAAGTTATATTGCGATCCAGTCGTGTTTAATACCCGCGATCGGCTTTTATCTTTCATACACATCCCTAGTTATAAACGTGTTATACGATTATAACGTAACGTTGCTCTACTACTAACGTTATAAATGCAATGTCGAAGTAGCATCTAAGCCAGCTTAAGTTCTATTACCGATATTATCCAGTATGAATTTCGAATATAACGCTATATTGAGCGATCATCGATTATCAACCTTGAACGAAGAATCATCGATAGAAATAAAAATCATTTCTATGGCAAAAATTTTTGATATAATATATCATTTCTAAGATTAATTCGAATTTACAATTTCTGTTTAGATTTGATACTCCATTTTCGTACATCATTAGAATAACACACACACACACACATATATATATATCTAAGGAGAATAGACTAAGTTTCTACGGTTTGTAATGGGCAGACAATGACAAGTACAGTAGTCGAAGTATACGATTGGTCAGACTATTTCTGTCAGTGGCGTGTTCTCGACAGCTTGCTAAGTTCGTCGACTTCCTTAGTGAGAAATTTACGTAATACCCATCTATTATATATACATTATCATTGATTAAATAATACGATAAGAAAAGGAATAATTAACGTTTGCAAATAATAAGTGATTTTTTGTCGAAAATAGAAAAAAGAAAAAAAAAATAAAAAGGAAGAATAGACTTGAAAGGTTTCTATTTTTTGGTCTTTCTTATTTAACGATCCTTTGATAATCGTTTAGTTTTTATGTCAGGTAAATTTGTATTCCATTAAAACGGTACTTTATTTATTTATCAAGATCGCCATTCGGCCCTTCAATAAATATTTGTCTTTCACTATAGTCGAACGTTGCTTCGTGTCATTCGCAACTTTTTCTCTATTCTTTTTTTTTCTTTCTCTCTCTCTTTCTCTCTCTCTCTTTTCTCTTTCCCATTTCGCGTGTTTCTCCTATCTTTTTTCTGGATTAAACTAAAAGCAATCTATTATTGTATGTGTGCTATGTTAACAATCATAAAGCAAAACTATGTATATATATATATATATATATATATATATATATATATATATGTACATAGGATGGTAAAATATAATTTAACAGGACGTTCGTTCATTTGAATTCATAATGTACAGCCTTCGGCATATTTGCGTTCGATCGAGCGTATATGATTATATGGGAAAACTGTTATTCGAGCTAGACTCTCGCTCGATTATGATAACTTTGCGTTGCGTTGCATTGCATTGGATTGCATTGCGTTATCTTGCTTACGACGATATTATAATAAGCTTATTTATACTTGACATTTTTCACATATATTCAATTATATCGTTACGATATAAATACAAACGTAACGCGAAAGTATTTAAAAATCTTTCTATATTATATGATTAAGATAAATCTAATCGCACGGTACAATGTTTGAATTTCTATTATATAGGTCACGTTTCAATGTTTTAACTGTTTATTGCATAATGGAAATTCTAATGATTGTATGTAAACAAATAAAAAAGAAGAAAAACAAATTCATTTCATCGTTCACTTCGTCGGAATAATTTACATTGTGATAACGCATAAATTATAATTCTGATGAACATATATACAATGTGTATTAAATAATTTTTAAAGAAGAAATATAAAAAAAAAAAAAAAAGAAAAAAAAGAAAAGTAACATTAGAAAATAATTAATTATTAATAATAATAAAATCATTAATCATTTTGTTTTCGTAAATTTTTAAAAACTGCTCATCATATTTCTCCAATTTGAATATAAAATTTTCTATAATTTCTCTTTATAATTAAATTTAAGATAAATAGCTATAAAAGAAAAAAAAAAAAGGATAATTTGTTCTATTTAATTTGCAATAATTTGAAATATTGAATTATTGTCTATAAAACGTTTACCCATGGGGATCTGATATAATCCGAATGTACGATATATAATATTATTTTGTAAATAAGAAGATGTAAATCTTATCTGTCTGTGTTACATTTGACGTAGAGTATATTACTCGTATAATATATCAAACAAGAGCATCGTTTCCACCATTTTGTAATTTTCATTGATGTCTAAAGTATCGCAAGATTCATTCTAATCTCTTTACCGTGTGGGAGTAAAGGATATTCGTAACTATTGGCAAACACAAACATACGAGAAGGAATTACGTCGGTAGTAGAGAGTTAGAGAGAGAGAGATAGAGAGAGAGAGAGAGAGAGAGAGAGAGAGAGAGAGAGAGAATGGTTCTGCACAATGGCTACTTCGAAAATTTATAGATCTCTGCTCGATCCGTGCGTGCTGCGTGCCGCTTTTCAATTAAATACGACAGGCAGTAATTCTCCATGTGGACTATCTTTTCTCTTTTTCTCTCTCTCTCTCTCTCTGTCTCTCTTTCTCATTCACTCACTCTTTCCAATATATACATATGTGTATATGTGCGTATGTGCGCGTGTGTATATATAAGTGCGCATGTCGAGACACTCAGAGAATACATATGATAGTTTTCACGAGAAATGTTCCTTTTTTTTCTCTCTCTTTTTCTCTCTCTCTCTCTCTCTCTTTCCCTTTCTCTCTATTTTTTTTTTTTAGACGAGATATATTCTCTGTGAAAACTAATTTTTCTATGGTTCGGAAGATCTCTGATCGAACGATCTAGGGTGATCGTGACTTTTATGAGAAATAGAGCAAGAGCGATGGATGAGAGATATAAAAAGAAAGAGAAAGAGAGAGAGAGAGAGAGAGAGGGAAAAGGAAAAAGTGTTTTCGAAAGTAGGAAAAACGTGTTTCAAAAATGTATTCCATTCGCTGACTTTTATTATTTATTTCTCTTTTTCTCTCTTTCTCTTGCTTTTTCTTTATTTCTTTTCTTTTCTATCTTTTTTTTTTTTTCTTTCTTTTTTTTCCTTTTTCTTTTTTTAACACACCGACGAACAATTCGCAAAGGAAGTAACAAGAATATGTCAAAATATTCATGAACGTTGCGCAGAAGTTGCGACAAGGATTACGTTGTTGGTTTCTCTTGATATTCTCTTAGTTTCTCTTTCTCTTTCTCTCTCTCTCTCTCTCTCTCTCTCACACACATCTTCGCAACGCATGTTTTCTCGGTAAATTTACACACATGCGTGCATATCAAATCTCGAGGGAACCGACCGTAGTTATATCGTAGATACATATTATACAGAAACGTTTCCTACGGGATGCATCATGGGGATATAGCACGAGTTGGTATAATAGATAGATATGTACATATACTGGGGGAAAAAGAGAGAGAGAGAGAGAGAGAGAGAGAGAGATAATCACAATGACAGGACAGAAATAAACATAGAGAGAGACAGACAAGCAGATAGTCAGAGAGACAAGACAGGAATAGACAGAGAGAGAGAGAAAGACAGAAAGAACAATTGACAGACAAAGAGCAGAGAGAGAGAGAGAGAGAGAGAGAAAGAAACAGACAGAAAGAAAAACAGACAGACAGACAGAGAGCAGAGACGGAGAGAAAAAGAAAGAAAAATAAAGGCACAGACAGACAGAGAGAGAGAGAGAGAGAGAGAGAGAGAGAGAGAGAGAGAGAGAGAGAGAGAGAGAGAGAGAGAGAGAGAGAGGGACAGGCAGACAGACAGACAGACAGAAAGACAGACAAATAGACAGACATATAGATAGAGAGAGAGTGAGAGAGAGAGAGAGAGAGAGAGAGAGAGAGAGCAAATTTTTCGAAACGTCAGATTTGAAAAAATATGATGGTCCACAAACTGGTTCGGAATATGTTTTTACCGTATATTCCATGTACATTATATTTTTATAAATAGGAGGACAACATTTTCGTGTCCACGAGAACGACAGCCGTACACGGAGATAACGCTTCTGTAATTTTCCTCTCTCTTTCTTTCTCAGTCGCATTGCTACGTCCGGTAATAAAGTGATTAAAAATTATGGCCGCGTGTTGCGTGGGAAATTTAACGTGCCGGCGTGTGCTTTACTACGAGATAAAAATTTGAAATTGGAGCTCCTCGGTGTTTCGTGGACTTTTCGATGTTATCATATCGCCCATGCGTGTTTGTGTGTGTGTATGTGTGTGTGTGTGTCTGTGTATATTTCGTGTTTAAATCTCTTCCCCAATTATTTTTTTTCAAACCTACCTACCCATCTCTCTCTCTCTCTCTCTCAACCCTTCCTTTTTTTTTTTCTCTTCTAAGAGAGAAGAGTTTAATATAAAACTATTTGAGTTACTTAACTATTCTTTTTTCTTTTCTTCTTTTTTTTTTTTTTTTTTTTTTTGGAGTGGACGCTGTGAGACGAGGGGACGGGATGGGGAGGAGGATGGAACGAGGACTTTTTCTCTCGTTCTCATTTACGTTCGTTAATTTAACGTATCGTAATATTGCATTAGAGTTTCAACAAAAGAGAAAAAGAATAAAATGATATGAAGAAAGGAAAAAAAAAAAAGAAAAAAAAAAGCCACAGAAAAAAAGGACAAAATAGAAAGCTATTTTTGGCCTTTCGTTTATACGACTTCATTATCTTTCACATCAATTAAGTTACTAATTTTTCTTTCATATAATTATAATTGTATACTATTTTACGCGAACTTATTTAAAATGTTTATCGTGAAAACTTTTTCCCAAATAATAATTATTTCATTATATGTACGTACGCATTTACATATATATATATATATATATATATATATATATAAATGAATATCTATTTATTTGTAAATATCTAAGTACTTAACGTATACGATATATCCTTTGTTAAAAACGTGCACGCATCTCTCTCCCGTCTAGTAATATCGCGAATTAATTGTTTTAGTGTCCTCTCGTAAAACAGTAATGTCACTTGGATCTTAAATTACTCGTCGTCGTCATCGTCGTCGTCGTCGTTACCCTGCACCACCTCTCCACCCCCTTGTCCCATAAATTTCATTTTCCACTATCTCACATTCATCTAACCATCTCACTCACACTTACGTCCTTTGATCCATGATCTTCGGAGTCGCAGCATACTTCTCTCACGTTCGTTTCATTCGCGTTACTAAATACTACGAAGTCGGAAGAGATGGCAGTTAATATTTCTCTCTATTTCTCTCTTTGTTCCTCTCTTTCTCTCTCTCTCTCTCTCTCTCTCTGTTACTTTACTTGTTCGTTCATTTCTCCGTTCATTTTCTCATCCCCTTCGTTCGTTTGTCGTCAGGATGAATTTTTACGAATTTTTCAAAGATTTATCGTGCGTAAATTCAATACGATGAATTTGAGCTTTCTCGTTGTTCGTAACTATTAACGTAAAGCTCACGAACAAAATCTGATCGGATAGAAAGTTTCACAGTGAGAATTCGATATTCCTCATTCGATAGTGTAATGCTCATACAGTCGTGATGATAAATCGCTTCGCAACAACGTCAAGATAAAATATCAAAGATCGTTCACTTAATAGAAATCACTTTGTTGGCTATATCGGGTATTCTGCAAATATTCTGAAAAAAATTTTTAATCCCTATGTCTGATCTCTGTCACGTTGAAATATTCTTTTCCTTTTTATTTTTTCTCTTTCTTTCTTTCTGTTTTTTTTTTAGTCTTCTTTTCTTTTTTTCTTTTTCTTTTTTTTCGAAGGAAAAATTCAGAGATAAATTTAAATAAGAATCGATTCATATCTCTTCATTCCTTTGCGATTTCATTATTCTTATTTCATTTTTTATTGCTTATATCTTTGCGAATCTTACACAAATTATAAGCGGTGCGGAGAAAAAGGAAAGAGGAAAACGAAAGAAAAAGAAAAAAAAAATAACAAAAAGAATTGAAACGTCAAAAAGAAAAGAAAAGACATGTCAAAGATTTTTTTCATTATGTTCAAAAAGTTAACAAAACAAGAATTTAATTAGGTGGTTTGGATAATTCGTCGATCGTTTATGAAAGTTAATGTTCTTCGTAATGTGTAATCGTACGCTAAAAGCAACATGATAACGAAATTGTACGAGGAAAAATGATAATCGGGGAGAAGTTATAGCGACAAAAAAAGAGAAATAGAGATAGTTAGAGAGAGAGAGAGAGAGAGAGAGAGAGAAAGAGAGAGAGAGAGAGAGAGAGAGAATACAGGAGACAGAATAAGGGAACGAGAAAATGAGAGGTGGAACGAAGTTTATGCGATTGTAAAACCAAATGGAATTTCATTTCGAGTTGGTTCCGTAGAAATTAACATTGGTACTGTTTATTGCACCGTATCGATCGTAGAAGCGTACCAGGATTTCGTCGTCGTACTACCTGTGTGCGTTACAATATGCTACGCGATCGTTAATTGCATTATCGATCGTTTCGGAACCAACCAACGTGCTCGTTCGCAAATTAAGCGTCATTGCATCTCGAAAAGCGGCGGGAACGTTAAATGAAAGAGAGAAAAAAAGGAAAGGAAGGTAGAAAAAGAAAGAATTAACAATAATGAATAACGAAAGAAAAGAGGAAAAAAAAACATAGCGAGCCGTTTAATAATTTTAACATTAATAAAAGAACGTTTTTCTTATTTAGTTCACTTCAACGAATAATTATTTCAGGAAATTCATCTTTCTCCTTCTTTTCGTTTAATAATAATCGATGTTTTTGTAATTGAAAATAATAATAATAATAATATTTTAATAATAATAATATTTTAATAATAATAATAGTAATAATAACAATAATAATAATAATAATAATAATAATAATAATAATAATAATAATAATAATAATAATAATAATAATAATAATAATAATAATAATAGAAAGAGAAAAAGAGGAGATAAAGAAGAAAAACGTGGAGAGAAGAAAAGAAAAAGGGGAACGTAGAAGAAAAATAACTTTCGAGTCTGCGCTTTTAAAAAGAATCGCTCACGATTTAAAGTTTCACAGTCTCTCTTTTCTAGTATTTATCCGTAACGTCGAGTCCTTAATTAGTACGTTTGCGTCAGGCTAATTACTCGGCCACGAGTTCATAAATACTTCGGTACGGTGCAGCTATTATTCTGCTTTCGTAACAGCGATTTTCGTTAAAAAAATAGCTTCGTGTAAATCTAATATGTATATTTATATATAATATATAATATATAATATCTCTCTCTCTCTCTCTCTCTCTCTCGCTTAAATTTTTTATTCTCTATTTCTCTTTTACACTTCTTCTCTCTTTTCATTGGCTTCTTTTAGCAACCCTCTGGAGACTAATTCTTTCTAACCGAAGAGCCTTAGTAATGCGACGCACCACCACCACCACCACCATCACAACCACCACCAGCATTACCACCACCACCACCACCAACAGCCGTTTAACCGATTCGGCTCGCTATTCCTGAATTATTAACACACTAAAACGTTAGCAAGAAAATGGTGGATAATTAAGGAACGCTTTACCAAGAATTCCTTCCTCCATTTTTTTTTTCTTCTTTCATTTTCCTTTTTCTTCTTTTTTTTTCTTTTTTTTTTTTTTAATTTCAACTTAGCTCCTTTGACAAGTCGTAAATAAGTCCGGTCCTTGCCATCAAATGAATTTGTGTGCCTTTGTAGAAATATATTTCTCTATCTCTCTCTCTCTCTCTCTCTCTCTCTCTCTTTCTTTCTATTATACTATGTAATTATTATAATTATTATAAATTTGATAGATTTTTGTCAGCGTGTTCTTGTAAATTATATATCTTTAATATCAATAAAATATTTAACATTGAATTTATCTTTTTCTTTATTTCATTTATAAATTAATATTATAATTATTAACATTTAGAACGTACGTTCGAAAATGACCCGTCATAACAATTATCTTCATGTCCGTAATATGTCAGCTTAATTATAAGAATATATCCAAACGGTGGTTGAATATAATAATATCATCCAACCGTTTTAAAGGATCACTTTTGGTGGTCCTCCTCGAGAAGATTAATAACATTATCCTTCTGAAAATCCCGTTGGATTATCTCCGATTGGGGCTCGTATAAAATTACTATTCCCATCGATATTAGGATAATAGATGAAATTATCACGAATATTCGATGTGATATCGATTGATTTTACGATTTCCTTTTACTCTTATCCTTTCTATCTTTCTTTTTATTATTTCTTTTTTTTTTTTTTCTTTTTGTTCACACGAATTCAATTGAAATTCATTTATATATTTAGATACATACATATTTTATTCGAGAGACGAAGATTAAGTTGAACAGAGTCGATCGATAATAACTACGATGTCCTTGGAAAATCCATTTGTCTGATTTATCAAATTAATTTAAGCCATATTAAATGGTCCAAGACATATGTATGTATACCAACCATCTAGAGTTTAGGAAGGTTGGGTGGGACGAGGGGAGGAGAGGGGGTCAGGTAGTTGAGGAAGGTAATCCAAGCTGATGAACACATTCCGTGAAAACGCTTTCGCGTGACAGTTTTACGAATACGAGTTTAAAGCTCGGCACAAAATTCTCGCCCTTATTTTCTCGTTCTCGTTCTCAAGAGAAGAAGCGTCGTGTACGAATCGCTGGGTTACGACTGTGTAACGTGCGGGAGGGATAACGTGTAAAGTAAGTTGAAAAAGAGAGTGAGATAGAGAAGAAACAAAAAAAAAAAAAAAGAAGAAAGGACAAAAAAAAGAAGAAAAAGAAGACGAAAAAAATGCGATAAGAGAGAAAGAGAGAAAGGAGAGCAAGAAAAAAAAGGAGGCCATGGTAAATAAGTTGGTGAAACGCGAAGAGTGGCCATTAACGTGTCGGTGGTTGGCTAAGAAGAAAGCCACTTCTTTTGGCCTTCAACTTTGCCCTATCGTTGTTGGCAAGCCGATAAAATCTGAGAAGAGCTTTCTCTCACTATATTCTTATCGTGAACACAGTTTTACTTACCATGATAAAAATCGAATTAATTACTTGTCGTTTATACGCGTTGAAAAATATTTTTATCAAGCGGAAAAATAATTTCATTGGATTTTTCATATTTTACGAATTGTAACGTATCGATTGTTTCGTCACACACAAACAATACGTCACACGTCTTTCAAATAATTCTTCTTTTTTTTTTTTTTTCCTATCCTATCTATATTCGCGTGAAACATTAACGTTTTCAATGGATTTAAAAATTTCTTTGGCGATCCATTGTCATTTGAGATAAAATTAAATGAGTAAACGCGTGATCGTCGTAAATAATACGTTTACATGTATTGTAACGAAAGAAGAAGAAGAAGAAGAAGAAGAAGAAGAAGATAAAGATAACGTGATTCAACGAGAGATGAAAAATATTTTTATTAAGAGAGAAACATTATGGTATTATATAATACGATGACATGTCTCTCGCTCTTTACACCAATAACAAAACGCGGAACACGTTCGCAGTACATAATTATGTTCAATCTCAGGTTGAAA
>NC_140810.1:17227500-17245000 GCF_050613455.1 Vespa mandarinia
TGCCTCCATCTATATTTTCTCTCTCTCTCTCTCTCTCTCTCTCTCTCTCTCTCTCTCTCGAACCCAATAGCATCCCTCGGTATAGAAAACGTTCTCCTTAGGAAACTTAACATCCTCATTCTCCCCATCGTTCACTAACACGCGTAAGAATTATTTTCTCTCTTTTCGCTGATCTCCCTCGACCATTTTTTATCGCCCCAATATACATGAAAGAAAGAGAGAGAGAGAGAGACAGAGAGAGAGTGAGAAAGAAACTGAGCGAGAGAGTACACTGAAACTACCAAATTCTAGTCTACTAGAAGAGATTTTCTCGTCGAGAGAATAAGGGACGTGATGGAGTCGTGAGGGGATTTACTAATAAGTGTTGTAAGTAGATAGAGAGAGAGAGGGAGGGGGCGGGGATGGAGGAAAGGAGTTAGAAGGAAGGATGTGGAAAAACGTTTCTTCTAAGAGTACCACGGAATGGACTTTCGTAAGTAGAACGAGTTGGTGTGCTTCGGTAAACGTAAGTAAGTAAGTAAGTACGTTGATCGAAGCTTAATAGAATTGCTTCAGTACTTTTTCCTAATTATTATTTCCATGGCTATTGTTTTCTTATTTGTTCTTTCTTTTTTCTTTTTTCTTTATTTTCCTTAATAATGAAGAAGAGGCTCATAGATATCGTTACGTTATGTTTTTCACTTTTAATGCATTTGAAGTTTTCATTTGTATTTAGTAATTTTCAAAAAAAAAAAAAAAACGAAAAGAAAAGAAGATAAAATTACTTGCTAAAAAAATGCACACACACACATATATATATATATATATACATATATATATATATATGAAGAATTTCATATTATTAGTAATTTTTAATTAGACAAAAATAAATGAACGTTGTAATTTCGCAAGTACATCCGTTTAAAGTTGGTACTTTTATATTGATAAATTAATTAAGTCCATGAAATATAAAAAATACTTTCTAATAAGGAAACAAAACGGAATAAAATAAAGTAAATTTGAAAAAAGAAAATTAAAGAAAAGAATTAATTTCTCAGCTTAAAATTTTTAATTACTTACGTAATAATTTAACTTTAAATAATAAATTAACATCACAGAAAAGATTCTCTTCTCTTGACTAAAGTCGATAAAATATATATATATATATATATATATATATATATATAAAAGAAAAAAAGGATTAATTTCTCGGCACATTTAAACAACGATTAATCCTCACGCTAGATTAATTTTCTACGAATTTGATTACAAAGGCACCGAGGAACATTTTGAATGTTACGTATAACGGTAGTAAGTTACGGTTTAGATAGGTATTCGCGTACGTAGAGAACGGTCCCGCACGAGTTTTTATTAAAATTTACATCACCCTCGGCGAAGCAGTGCAACGCAATAAGGAGACCATCGTGGCCATTTATTAGGGTAGAAAACTAATAAACCCGTTATTAACTAACATCGGTGTTACCTTAATCAGTATGCAGTCTTACAGGCGTATCCTCGTAGAAATTTCCACTTTTCCTTTTGCCTCATGAAGGAGCTTGAAATTCTTGGATAGACCCAAGAAATTCCTTATCTCTTTAAATTCCTCTCCCCTCTCTCTCTCTCTCTCTCTCTCTCTCTCTCTCTTTCATCCTCTCTCTTTCTCTCTCTTTTTTGATGGTATTGAAATTTACTAATAAGGCGTAAAATCGATAAAGCTCGTTATCAAAAGGGCTTAGTAGCATATAGGATTATTGGGGTTACACGGACAATTAGTAACGTATGTAGATAGGGAAGAGTTGCCAAATGTTTATAGGTCGTCTACATTTTACCTCATCAATTTTTTGTTTACTACCCAATATATATATATATATACTGGTAGTAACTTATATATATATATATATATATATATATATATATATATATAAGTAAATATGTAAAACGAGATATATAGACATTAAATATTTAGGTAATTTAACGAATTATATATGATCGATGTAATTTACTAATCTTGTCGAGTATACAAACTGTTTGTTTTCTGAAAATCGATCACAGATATAATTTTCAATATTATCTCACAAATAGAAATTTATATGTATATATATATATATATATACATGTATTAGAATGACAATATAAAAAATTTTTTAAATGACGATTTTGTTAATTTTTTTCTATTTACTATGTGTAATCAGTGATATAATATCACTGATAATTTAATCGAAAGAGTTTTAAGTGTATGTTTACGTGAGTATAAGAGAGAGAGAGAGAGAGAGAGAGAGAGAGAGAGAGAGAGAGAGAGAGAGAGAGAGAGAGATAGAAATGGAGAGAAACTAGGAAAGCAATATCGTACTTGTGGTATTCGCGTGCAAGTGTCCACAGCGAAGTAACGCGACACCCGTTACAATTCCATGCCGTTAATCTCGAGCTTCTACTACGTTCCCAAAGTCATCGTTGGAAAGCATACCATTGTGCGCCACGATACGCTTTACTAAAAGAGAACGATCGTTGAAATGAGTTTTACGACGTTCCAAAAATAATTTTATTTTTACCTCGTACATTTCTCTCGGATATTGGAATTAACGTGAGTAAATGATTACGGCCATTAGATATTATTTAAATTGAAAATTACAACAGAATGATTTACAACACTAAAGAGATATAGATGGATATATAGATAGATAAATAGAGAGAGAGAGAGAGAGAGAAAGAGAGAGAAAGAGAGAGAGAGAGAGAGACGATTTACAGATTCGATTTGATAATAAAACATTATATAATATATAAAATAGTATATAAGTTATCTAGAAATTTATTTTCTTTTAAACTTTTTCATACCTTTCGTACGAATTTTTATTATTCGGAAATCTATGTGTATGTATTTATGTATGTATATATATATATATATATATATATATATATATATATATATATACTTGAAATATTTTATCTAGTTTTCGAATGTCATCCGTCGTATACGTAGAAAAGAGAGAAAGAGAGGACGAAAGAGAGATAGAGAGATAGAAAAAGAGAGAGAGAGAGAGAGAGAGAGAGAGAGAGAGAGAGAGAGAGAGAGAGTAAAGTTTCTCTCTTTCTCATCCAATGAAACATAAATTTCGCGTCGCATAGAATCGGCAATATGAGCAATTTGTAGATAGGGGATGACGCGTATCGTTCCCATGGGCTCGCTCTTGGAAAGTTTTCAGCATTATCAAAGTTCTCCGTTCGAAATTGCACTAAAACGTTGCTACGTCTGTTACCGGTAAGCGTATCTACTACGTTTTATAAATCGTCAAGGTTTCTTCTTCTTCTTCTTCTTCTTCTTCTATCTCTTCCTCTTCCTTTTCCATTTCCTCCTTCTCATCCTTTTATCTCTTTTTTCTTTTTTTTTTTTTTTTTATATCTCCTTCTGTTCTTCTCCTATTGCACTGCTCCAAAGAAACGGGAAAGACATTTATTAAATGAAATAACGTTGAAAAGTCGAGACGTGAAAGTAGGATTCGTCGAAAGGAGAAGGAAAAGCCGAGTAAAGTAGAAGTAAAGTGAAGGACGTTAATTAACGGGGAAGCATTATCCACTAGTGCTAAGCCGGCAAACAAGTCGAAGATCGTCGATGACCGAGCAAAAGAGAGAGAGAGAGAGAGAGAGAGAGAGAGAGAGAGAGAGAGAGAGAGAGAGAGAGAGAGAGAGAGAGAGAGAGAGAGAAAGATATATATATATATTTACAGAAAGAAAGAGAGAGAAAGAGCTTAGCACTATGACGTTCAAGCAGAGCGAACAAACACGCGAAAACTTTCTACGTCGCGTCTGGTAAAACTTAACGGACGCCCACGGACAATTGGATTTTCGTGGGACGCACGAGACCCAGGCGCTCTTTTGCGCCGTTAATCGAATTGACACGGTCGGCCAACAAATCACTTTGAAAATATATTGAAAGTATCGCCGGGAGTTAATTGCCTGCGAATTCCCGTCTCGTTAAATTTGACATTAATCGATCACGGCCGTTTGTAGATTCTTTTTTTTTTTTCGACAGTGTTCACATTTTTCTTGTTTTATTCTATCTCTCTCTCTTTCTCTCTCTGTTTCTCTCTCTCTCTTTCTTTCTTTTTTCTCTTAAAGTTTTTTTTTTATCCTTCGATTGTAAAGAACAGCAACGATAATGTGAAATAATACGAATTAATTCTAAATCGAATGGATTATTTAAAATTCTTATGGGGTTTATATATATATATATGTATTTAGTTGTGCCTGTGGGTTGTAGGAAAGTTCAGACCAATTTTGAGCACAGTTAAAATAATTTGTGCATTGTATGATTCATGAATTTTATTTTTTATATAATGATAGAATTGAGAATGAAAATTTTCCAACCTATTGATCATTATATCCGAGGTTTCAAAAAATGTAAAGTATTTTTTTGTAGACAAAATTATATTCATTCTGTATAAATGACGGTTGTTCAAAATACCTTGGATTTGGCAATCCATCCCAAGTGTACAATTTGAAATTATTTTGAGGTGTATATATATACATATATATATATATATATATATATATATATATATATATATATTATTATACGAAATACCGAAGGAAGAATATATACCGTGTAATTGTATACTTTGGTTAATTAAATTATTATGTATATTAGATTAACATAATTGCTTAGAAAAAATCTTTATGGTGTTTTCAAACCATACGATAATTACTTGACGTGAATTACAATTATCATATACTGTAAACCTCATAAAGATTGTACAGTTCGTAATTGTTAAGATATTTTGGTTAAGATATTTGATTTATCATCGACGATTCGATTAACATAATTATCAATTAATACAAATCTTCGTAATGTTTTAACTTCTACACGTAATGATTTTACGTAACGATTCTTTTTCGTACGAATACAATTATCCATAGATAATATTATCGTCATAATGACATCCAACATGGATGAGTCGTTTGAAGGATATCCTCGTTACTTGAGATCATCAAACGTGTTAAACGTTAACGAGGATAAGAAAGAAATGAAATAAAAGTAAAAAATAATAATAGAAAAAAAAAATAAAAAAAAAGAATAAATAAATAAATAAAAATAGGATGGCGACGAAGGAAAAAGAAAGAAAGAAAGAAAGAAAGAAAGAAAGAAAGAAAGAAAGAAAGAAAGAAAGAAAGAAAGAAAGAAAGAAAGAAAGAAAGAAAGAAAGAAAGAAAGAAAAAAGAAACATAGGAAAGGAGGTGACAAGAAGAGGGAAAAAAAAACAGGGAAAAGGAAAAAAAAAGAAGTTCCTAGTTCTACTTTTCGCCAAGGGACAGACGAATTTTTCTAGGATGTAAAAAGGAAGTAGGTAAAAGGACGAGAAGAAGGATAGGAAGAATCGGGGATGCCACGAGCTCCTATAAAGTTCCACTAGAGACTACGCCGGCCGTATTTCAAAACTTACCACTTAGTCGGACTACTACTACTACTACTACTACTACTATCACTACTATTACAACTGCTACTACTGTTGATGCTGTTGTTGGTGTTGCTACTATACTACTACTATTACTGGGGATAGAAAGCAAGATGGACAGCGACCGAGGTATGTTTAGCTCGTTGTCTGTGTCTTCCTTCATGAAAGGAAAGTGTATCGTTTGTATACACGGAGGACCATTAGAATATTTTACGTATGACCTGGAAAAGTTCGTCTGTGTATTCTTCAAACGAGTCTAGAGTATGTATAAAAAAAACTTCTGCGTTAGTCTACTACAAAATATATACATATATATGTGTGTGTGTGTGTATGTATATATGTATCTATCTGTTCATTTTTCATTTATAATACTTTCTTTTTTGTCTCTCTCTCTCTCTCTCTCTCTCTCTCTCTTTTCTTAAGTGTATCACTTTGTTAATAAAAATATTCTTTGTCTCTTTCAACCGAAGTTTTTATCATCGAGTTAACTTTTTATAATGTCTATTTAATTTTGATGTCACAGAAATACATATACATTGACACATAGGCACATACTCACATACATATACGCGCGCATCGCGAATGTACACGTACGTAGGCACGTACGTACAATTTTCATCAGTTAGTTCGTTTTCAAATATTTCCATATAAGTTTTTAGGTAATAATAATTTTATAGTTAATATACATACACGGGAAAGGATTAAATTAGAAAAAAGTTAATGACTATAGTTACGAATAAACAACAAAGTAAGTAACCATTTACGTATGTATATGTATAATCATAGTTCCTTAAAATCATCATCGGTTGTTTTATGTTTTGTCGAATATAAAAACGAAATTAAATGCTCTTTACTTTACGTATTTTTCTTTTTAACTCTTGTTCTTTTCTTCTTTCTGTTTTTTTTTATACACTTCCCCATACTCAACCCCTTTTTCTCTCTTTCTCTTTCTCTCTCGTAATAAACCTTTCCATCCCTCAATGTAATTTTAATGAATACGTAGATTTTCTATTTTCTTTTCTTTTTTTTTTTTCTTTTTTTTTTTTCTTTTTTCTAAAGGAAAAAACGGATAATAGAAAGTTAAGTTGCATCGGTTTTGAAAGGCGACTTGGAAAGACGTAAAAGGAAAACGTAGAATGTTGGTTTGAGGTAGAAAAGAGAAAATAAAAAGAGAAAGAAAAAGAGAGAGAGAGAGAGAGAAAGAGAGCGAGAGCGAGACAGTGAGTGAGAGAGAGAAAGAGAGAGAAAGAGAGAGAGAGAGAGAGAGAGAAAGAGCAAGACAGTGAGTGAGTGAAAGAGTGAGAGACGATAAGAGGAAGAGCAATAAAGAAGGAATTGTATCTCGAAACTGTGAAATTGAAGAGCGCCGGCAAATCAAGGGGAAGTACAATAGGCCGTCGAATAGTATAGGAACAATAGTCGTGAGCTTCCATTTGTAATCGATTTTCTTCGATCACGCTCGACCAAATCCATACGAAGAGATAGTAGTAGTACTAGTAGTAGTAGTAAAAGAAGAAGAAAAAGAAAAAGAAAAAGAAGAAGAAGAAGAAGAAGAAGGTATTTATATTTATTTTTCTCCTACCCTATCCACTCTCCTCCATTATTTCTTCATTCCACTTTCTCATCTCCCTTCTGATTTCCCTCTTTTTCTAGAGAAGAAAATATGTATTTTTTGTAAACGAAATATGTAATCGAAGTATTTTTTTGTTTTCTCTCTCTCTTTTTTGTTTTCTCTATAGAGAGAGAGAGAGAGAGAGAGAGCAACGTTGCCCTATAATTGTTTGCTCGACAATATGTTTTTTCTCTTCTTTTTTTTCTTTTTTATATTTACCTAGATCGACGTTCGTTCGTTTTTAACTCGTGATAGAACGTCGTGGAAACATAACGTTAATGTGAAATGAAAAAAAAAAAAAAAAAAGAAGAAAAAAGGAGAAGAAAATTTAAAAAGGATTATTGAATCGCACGATCACACCGTGAATTGTAAGTGTTATGAGTCGATGGAAAAAGAAGAAGAAAAAAGAAAAGAAAAAAAAAAAAGGAAGTTATTTATCGGACGCATAAAATTAAAAAAAAAAAAAAGAAATTTCTTTTCTTCTTTTTTTTTTCTTTTCCCAACGAAATCTATCGCCCTAACGTCTGAGTTATTCGATCGAGAAATTTTACAAGCGCCATCATCTCTCTTTATCGTAAAATAAAAGAAGAAAAAAGATAATACTAATAATAATAATAATAATAATAATAATAATAATAATAATAATAATAATAATAACAATCATAATAATAATGATAATAATGATAATAATTCTACGATAATTGTCCTAATAACGAAATACACGGGGAGAAAAAGAATGAAAGAAACGGAAAAGAAATGGAAGAAAAAAAAAAAAAAGAAAGAAATATTTCCTAAATTAGAACGATTAGCGTTTAATGAGCATGGAAAATATTTGCGATTATTATCAATATTCTTTGTCTCATTTTCATTCGGTCGGATGGAACGTGACCTCGATATCTCGTTATACAAATCTCGGAGTACAACACCGCGAGAGTCAGGCACGGTCCTTCGGGGCCGATGGGAGCTTGATGGGAGGAGTAAAATGGAAATCGAATGGGATTGAACGTGACCGAATAGATTTTCGAGCCGTCAGAATTTCGGGATCGTACTCTCAGGATCCAATTATAATTCCAATTCTCCTGATATTCATGGTTAAACACCGATGCTCTCTCTCTCTCTCTCTCTCTCTAACTGTCTTTCTCTCTGTCTGTCTCTCTGTCTATCTTTCTATCTGTCTCTTTCTTTCTCTTTCTTTCTGGGTTACGTGACATTACTACGACATCTTTCATTTGAAGACATTACTTGGCGTTTGTTAAATAATTTTTACGATTTTGTTCGATCTAAAATGTCCACGAAGAAATACTATTGGATATCAAGATAAGATTATGGATTTGATATTAATGATTCATCATCATCATCATCATCATTATTATTATTATTATTATTATTATTATTATTATTATTATTATTATCGTAAATACTTAGGAAAAAATAATAATAATATTTTAAATATGTATATGTTACTTAACCCATACAGATATGATATGATTAAATATATAAATATATATGCATATAGTGATTATTATCAAAGCTATAACGAATAATAATAATAATAATAATAATAATAATAATAATAATAATAATAATAATAATAATAATAATAATAATAATAACGATAACAATAATAATGTTTATTTTCATTTAGTTGTCTCCGTCGAGAGAAAAAAAAACGAAAAGAAGAAAAAGAAGTCGAAAGATGTATTATGAAAATAAAACGAAGAAGAAAACAAACAAAAAAGAAAAAAAAAAAGAAAAGAAGAAACCAAAGACAAAGGAACAAAACAAACGAACAAAAAAAAAAAAAAAAAAAAAAAAAAAGAAAAAGAAAATCGGACACATCCACGGCGTCGGAGGGATCAAGTTTTGGGATCCAAAAAATCGATCTATCATATAAAATTGATGAAAATTCGAAGAATCATGGGGATTTCACGGTGCCGTTGGCTCTCGGCCGTTTTACGTTACGCTCCTGGCCACTTCGACGTTGCCCATTCTGTCGGAAAACTGGCGAAAAACCAACAAAACTGAAACGAGTTCGTATGCCTGAGGCATATAGCGAGGAGAAAAAAGAGAGAGAAGGAGAGAGAAACAGAGAGAGAGAGAGAGAGAGAGAGAGAGAGAGAGAGAGAGAGAGATACAGTTTTTCACTGTCGGGAAACCTCGCGAATGGAACAACCTCGCATACAACAATGGCGGCTAAAAAAGAAATACCGAATCTCATTGGTGATGGCGGCGGTAGTGGCGGCGGCAGTGGGTTCGACGTACCAGTTCGACGCGTCGAACCTCTATGAAAAATCGGTCATACTCGTTTCCCTCCCTTCTCCCTCCGCCACTTCCTCCCTTGAGGATTAACGCGCGCGTTGCGATGCGTTTAGCGTCGTCCTCACCATCACCACCCCACTCAACTACCCTTCCTCTCTCTCTCTCTCTCTCTCTCTCTCTCTCTCTTTCTCTCTCTTACTCCCTCTCTTTCTCTCTTTACTCTTCCTCCCACTCTATCCACTCCTCATCACTTCTCTCTTTTTTTCCGTACCTCACGAAGGTATTATGTTTATTTTTTTTTTCTTTGTTTCCTTGTTGCTTCTCGTTGAAGACGAAAAAAGAACGAAATAAATAAATAAATAAATAAATAAATAAATAAATAAATAAATAAATAAATAAATAAATAAATAAATAAATAAATAAATAAATATTAAGAAAGGAAGGAAAAGAGAATGAAAGAAGAAATGAATGACAGAAAAGAAAAAAGAAAAAGAAAAAGGAAAGAAGAAAAAAGAAAAGAAAAGCAGAGAAAGAAGACAGAAGAAAGAAGAGAAATAAATAATAAATTTGTTAGCGGGGTACAATTTGTCAATAAAAATCGTATCGTATCGAACTTACGAAGAATATAAGACTGACGTACATACACACATATATTCGTACACACATATACATACATACATTCAAGTATTTCTACTATTGGTTATGTATTTATCGATACGAGAAAGAATTTCAATCGGAAAGAAGGTATAGTGAAGGAACGTGTCGTAGAGCGTTTTACTGGCTTAAGAGATAAAGAAAGAGAGAGAGAGAGAGAGAGAGAGAGAGAGAGAGAGAGAGAGAGAGAGAGAGAGAAAGAAAGAGAGAGAAGGATTCTTCGAATTCTGACAATTTCAAATCTAATATTCCGATCGCCGCGTCGATCTGAAACGCGGTAAAAATGTCGTATGGGTTATCTCTATATCGGATATTGGATGATGATGGTACACTTGGACGATCTAAAACGATTTTAGGTACCTAAAAGAGGTACGAAAAGATCCATGGTTATAACCCATTGATAGTAGTCTTGGATATCAGAGAGACAGCGGACGAGAGTCTTACCAGCGTGTACCATTTAATAGAATTTCCAGGATATCACGGCCCATTAAGCTTGGATTTTCACTTATCTAAAAAAGTAAAGCGTCTCGATTTTTAACCCCCACGTCCTCGTTCCCCCTACACCTATATACTTATACCTACACACTTACACCTATTCCTCCACCTCCTCGTTTCTCCCTAACAGTAATCATCATCCTTCGATCCATTTAAATACGCTTTACACGGTCTTATGGAAATTTCCTAATGGATTTTTTTATTCGACATTTTTCAAGCGGTCTCCTCATTCCCCCATCCCTGCCCTTTCCCTTCTCCTGGTTAGAAAAAAAAAAAAAAAAAAAAAAAGAACAAAAAGAAATAGAAAAAAGAAAACCCTCACGCTCTATGTCCACCTTTTCCTCCCTCCCTCCCCTTTCCTCATCGTTCCAACGACAAACGATGACGACGACGACGACGACGACGACGACGACGACAACAACTACGATGGTTTAAAGTACTTCGAGCGTATAATTTAAAATAATCGAGATCGTACGATGGGAGTGGGCGTAATTTTAATGGCCCATAATGACATCCTAATGACGACGTTTCAAAGAATAAAAGAGTTTGAAAGAAAGTTTATGAAAAACGTTTGGCTACGTACGAGAAATATTGTCGATATTTAAATATATATATATAATCAATAGTAATATACAAAAGAAGGAGAGAAAAAAATATATATATATATATATATTATTTATATATTTATATTTATATTATTATTTATATTTATTTATTTATAAATAAATAAATAAATATATATATATATATATATATATAAATGTATGTACGTGCAGAGTAGTTATGTACAAGTATATAATACTATAGGATCGTATGGCTTTACTCCGAGGAAAGCTGAAACTAGTGCTTGTAAAACGGAAGAGGGCTACCAGACTCTCGTTAGCTTAATGATCGTGCTGACTTCCGTACGGACGTGTAACTTAAGTTCAAGGCGACTTAACTACCGACACACTCAGACGGATAACATCGGCTAGGCGATCAGAGAGCGCTGATTAACCGCAGTCAGATTTCCTCTCATTCGGTTCCATTTCCAGTCATTACATGATCTTCAACAAAGTACTCGATTTGTCGTCGTTCATTCACTTCTAAGATGATTATATTATTATATAATACTATTTCGATGTACGTATAATTTGTTCGGAGAAGATTTAATCGATATATATATATACATGTACGTTCAAATCTTTCATTATTTTAAACGATTGGTAATGAACATTTTCTAAAATAAATATTTACAATTCTAGTCGAATGTATTCCGACGATTTTTTTGTTCGCTTGTAAAAAAAAAAAGGTGAACGAATATAAATCAAAATTTTTTATCGTATTTTCTAACGTCATATTGTTATCGATCTTTCAACGATCTTAAAACATAAGATAAAACGTTGGAATATAAAAGTCACGTTTTTCTCGATATACTATGATCTTAGGATAATATATGTATGTACTTTGTCGATCGTGATCTACGCATCCATGACGTATAAAAATTGGATTCGATCGTTATAATCGATAGCTGGTTAGTATCTAAAACTCACCTCTACCACGTAGTGAAGTCCCGACAGTGTCATCCTTGCTACGGAATCTTTCCTACGTACAGGTTGTTGCCATCGTCTCAATGTCACGCCCTAAAACAAGGAATAAAACGATTTGTCATATGCTTGTCATCATTCATAGATATCTACTCTAAGATCCATAAATATCGATTTTGTATACATATATATATGTATACAAAATCTGTATATATTCAGTTTGTCTGTATATAATCCGTATGTATTCAGAAATATGTATATATTCGTTGATAATATTACATATATGCGGTTTAAATACGTCGCTATAGAATTTCATTGATACGTATCTTTTTTCTTTTCTCTTTTGATTTCTTTTCATTTTGTTTATTTTTTTCTTTTTTTCTTTTTCGCATATAATTTTCACGATCGAGCTACGACCGATCAAAGTCACGAGACGTTGAGAACGAACGTACCCAAACGGATTAAAAATTTCATTTTGAATACGTGACAATTTTGGTTGGCAAATTTTAACACGAAGAGAGAGAGAGAGAGAAAGAGGAGGAGGGAGAGAGAGAGAGAGAGAGAATGAGGGAGAGAGAGAGAGAGAGAGAAAGAGAGAAAGGAGCGAAAACGTAAAACTCGTTTGCAGATGCACGATCGAGTCGATGAAAAGTTTTTGGTGGACGATAGCTGAGGGTCTTTGCGCCTGGCAATAGCGAAATTGAATGGTCGAGAACGATCGAGATAGACCGAAATGAAACTCTCGAGTCTCGTTCTCTCTCTTTCTCTCTTTCTCTTTCTCTCTCTCTTTCTATCATTCACTCACTATTGGGCTGTCGAATTTGTAAATTTTTTTCAAAGATTTTTTTACTTTTTTTCCCTATTTTTCAGATATGACCGTAAAAGAAACAAAAAAAAAAAAAAAAAAAAAAAAAAGAAAGAAAGAAAAAAAAGGTAGAAATGAAAAAATTCTAAATCACGATTACTTACGTGATCGTTGGATTTGACGTCACGCCTGTAAATATGCAACACTCTACACAAAGTTCGATAATATTGTTTCGCAGTGCGATGCTTCATGTTTATCGGTGATGTATGAAATGTTGTCGGCTTTTCAGGCGCCATAATGAAATATTTATGTTATTTACGTAGAAACATATATTATTATAGATAATCAATTGAAAGCTATAAATGTAAACGATTAATAATTATTCAATAAGAAAAGGACGAATGAATTTTGATAAATTAAATTGATATATCAAGGAACGAATAATAATTGAATTTAGATGTTTCACTAAAACGTAACACGTTCCTCTTTCGTCATACTCTTTCTCCCATCATCACTCCCTCCATTCCTCCCTAATGTTATCTTCTGTTATTCGACGAATTTCGGCAATTTTCGGGGAATTTTCGAAAACGGACTCACCTCGGGTATGTCAGTGGTATCCGGTACGTCCCTCGTAATATCTGGGTCCGGTGGTCTATGTTCCGGCACCAGAGCACCGTACTTCCTCGACGCCATTCGTCGTCGTCTATCCAACCATCTCTGCTTTTCCGCGGTCTCGGTTTCTTCGTCGACGCCAAAGAATTGTGCGGTTTCACGCTTGATGTAACTGTCACGTCGAATAAACCAGAAAATTAGAGAGTAATGAAGAAAATCTGGTATATACATGTATATATATATATATATATATATATATATATATATATATATATATAATTTTTCAATGAATAGAGATACTCTTTACTTCTTTTTATATTTTTCTTCTTTTTCTTTCGTTTTTGTCTTTTTTTTTTTTTTTTTTTTTTTTCTTTCAATTCTCATAATCGAGAATCTCACGTCGAGAAGTAATTTGAAATCAAACGTGAAAAATATTATCAAGAAATGAAATTGAATATGTCAATGAATGGAACGACAAATCTATATGATTCGAGTTCGGCAATTGGTTTACGATTATAAATTTTATTAAATGTAAAGGAAAGAAGGGCAAAAAATTTATGACGCGTGTAATGATACGAAAGATATTTTATGACGAATTAAAATTTACAAAGAGTAATAGAAACGAAAGAACGAAAATTAATTTTATTCACTCTTTATATGAGCGTAGCGCGCTTATAAATTTTATTAAAATTTTCATGAAAAGAGAGCTGTTTGAAGAAAAAAAAAAAAAAAAAAAAAAAAAAAAAGAAAAGAAATCAATGCGATGAAATTTAAATGCACATATTTTCCAAAAAAATATTTCAGATTTTTCTTCTATAAAAAAAAAAAAAAAAAAGGAAAAAAGAAAAAAAAGAAAAAAAAAGAAAAAAAAATAAAGACAAATAATTCGACTCACTTTCGAATGGCTTCGGTACGACTCATATTTCTTCTTAGTCGTGGCCTTTGCGAATTGTTAGCAGAAACACTGGCCGAATTATTAATTTGAACGTGCGGCCTTGGTGCAGTAGGTGCGGACACGCTTCTCGTAATATTTGTGACTGAATGAGTACCGATCGCGGTATTTCCGGTCATCTGGATAGACGAGGACGCTGTCGTTACCGGCGTTATCGTTGACGTCTCCGTCGACGTTGGAACGCTTGTACCAACAGCATACATGCCGATCACTTGATTGCCATCGCCATCTCCGCCATTTGACGAGATCGTTGATGTTACCGTCGTGCCAGAGCTTGGTGACGGTTGCCTAAAAAAATATATATAACATTTATTTGCATTATACACCTTTTACTTTGTATTTTTATACAAAGAAGAAAAAAAAAACGAAGAAAGAGAAAGAGAAAGAGAAAGAGAGAAAGAGAGTGAGAGAGAGAGAGAGAATAAAAATAATAATAATAATAATGAGGTATAAGAATTCAATGAATTTCTTTATTACGAAACATAAATTGTGCCTCTGGAATGTTTCATTTATTTTCATTATTATTATTATCTTTTCTTTATGATGATAATAACAATAATAATAATAATAATAATAATAATAATAATAATAATAATAATAATAATAATAATAATAATAATAATAATAATAATAATAATAATAATAATATTAATAATGGAATTGTAAGAATTTTTAATTTCTTTTTTAGGACGATAGTAAATCTCATAAGATATTTCATTTATATATCCTTTTTATTGGACTTATTATTTTTCTAAAAGCTTTCAACTGATGGTATTGTTACTATGATAAATAATATAATTCTTAGAAATTCGTAGATAATTATGATACATAAGATTATTTTCATATTTCTATGTAAAATATTTTGGACGAATATTAAAATTTATTCCGTTAAAAATTATTCGTATTGTCCAATGAAGAAGAATAAAGGAATGATTTATTTATTTCTTTTTTTTTTTTTTTATTGATTTATCAATGATCATCAATGAGAATTTTATAAGCGGACAATTATCGCATTATGAAATAATTCATTTTATCTATATTTTATCAGGAATAATTATTACTGGGGATTATTTGCGTTCAATTCTTTGATGATGATGATGAAGAAAGAAGAAGAAGAAGAAGAAGAAGAAGAAAAAGAAGAGAAAAGAAAATAAAAAAAAAAGGAAAGAAAGGAAGAAAGGGTGGGTGGGGGGCGGGGAAAAAAAAGAAGAAGAAGAACTTGAAAGATGAAGTTTGTAAAGAAACGGCTTAGGTAAATACACAGTGCAGTGGAAGATAAGTTTCGAGCGATAAACTCGTTCGACACGGCCCTTGAGTAGTAATAAGAGCGCGAGCGCGCGGCCTCTTACGGTTTGACCCACTTTCGAATGAGAGAGAGAGGCAAGAACACCCCACATACGGCTAGAAGTTTAGGAATAGAATATCGATCCCGCGCGCAGGGTGCATCGTAATATGCAAGAGGAATAATTATACCGTCATCCTCGGAGACACCAACGGTATTTTCCGCTCTAGTTTTCTAACGGGTCACCTTAAAAACTTTCCCTACCATCAATTTTTACAGAGACGGACAAGATTAGGCAATTCTAAATTATCCAACGTGCGAGAATTAACTTATGAAATTTACGTAAATCCAATCTTAAAATATCGTAATAATCTCGAGGATTCCCCCTTTATTTTTTCCTTTTTTTCTTTTTTTTTTTTTTTAATTTATAAATCAGGGAACGAAAGTATGTCGGGATCGACCGACGATCTCTGGTGGATCACTGATTTAATTATCTTTTTATTCGAGAGGAATTTAATTTAAAAAAAGAAAAGGGAGAAACATAAAAAAAAAAAAAAAAAAAAAAGGAGAAAAAAAGAAATTTTCTTAAAGGTCGAAATTAGAAGATCGTAGAGAAGAGTTAAAATTTTGTTAAATTGTTAATAGCATCCGATCAGAGGAAGAAACAAATAAGTAAAAAAAAAAAAAGGAAAAAAAAAAAATACAAAAAAAATCATAAAAAGTAGCAGATAATCGAGTTCGGCAATTCGTTTGGACCCTTTTATCCGTGACTTTTCCCACAATTTTTTTTGCTTTTTTTTTTGTTTTATTTATTTTGATTTCTTTTTTTGTTTACCGTAAGACACATCTTTCGTATATACATATTTAAGTGTCGACACAACGTCCATACACTTAATCCTACAATCCTATTTTTATAATATATTTTGAAATTTTGGATTGTTTGCTCCAAAAAAAAAAAAGAAAACAAATCTATCGAAAACTACTTATATTATTTCTCCTTCTTGTCATGAATCGAAGTTTATAAAAAGGAAAATTTAAATTTAACGCACGTTTTCGATTTCGTTCGTTTTTTTTTTTTATCGTCAATTTTCTTTTCTCACGTAAAAAAAGAAATTTTCAACGCTGAAAATAACCTATCTCTAATGGGCCAAAAGCCAAAGGATTTATGGATAACTATACATGTAGACGGTCCTCAGGTCACCAAACTTTTCAATTCTATCTTTCTCTCATCTATTCATGACCCGGTAGTGTCGTACCAGTGCATTCTTTCATCGGTTTTCTTCTCTTAGGACTTTTCCGCCAATCGTAAGAGCCGACCTGAGTAAAAGGAAGTATTATATATCTTCGAAGTAGAGAAAAGCTTTTCTATTTTAATAGTAAATTATTTTCAAACTTGAACAATTTTCAATATTTACGAAGCTGAACTTCTTTGATCGTTTCCTTTTTTCTCTTTCTATTACACTCTTTTTATTTTTTCTTTTTTCTTTTCTTTTACGATCAATTAAATAAATTTTTCTAATGATCAAACAAAAATCAAATAAATCGGCAGGAAACAAAAGAAAGGGCCATTGTTAAATTGTTAAATAATTTTTGTCTTTCTCTCTTCTTATATTTCTTTTTCTCTTTCCTTTTCTTTTATTCGTTTAAATTCATTGCAATCCTTTACAACGAATTAAATTATTAATTGTCAAAATTATTCCAACAAATTAATTGAGAATAAATCAATTTTATCTGTCGAATATTTCGCCAAGCATATAATATATAAATTTGATTAAAAATAATTGCAAAAGGAAAAAAAGAAAAGAAAAAAAAAAAGAAAAAAAAAACAAGAAAGAAAGGCAGAAAGAGGACAAAAAAAAAAAAAAAAAAAAAGAAAA
>NC_140810.1:17252500-17257500 GCF_050613455.1 Vespa mandarinia
TTATCAATGGAAACAATAGTACGGTCGATCGATCCAGGATAGAGGAAAACAGTACGACCAGCTTCTACTACCATCACTATCACCGTTCCAACCAACTACTACTAGTAGGAGTAGTAGTAGCAGCAGCAATAGCAGCTAGTAGTAGTAGTAGTAGTAGTACTAGCAGTAGTAGTAGTAGTACGCATCGGGACGAACAACACACGCAATTCCGTATCGGCTTCCGTCGTTAACGGTACGCGGAAGACAATGGTGACGATATAAATATGCCAACACATTTGCTCTTTCCTTCGATTGTTATAGCCAGGCCGACATCGTTTCGAAATTCTACGTGGTTCTTAATAAAAGTCTAGACATTGGTAGAGAGAGAAAAAGAGAGAGAAAGAGAAAGAGAGAGAGAGAGAGAGACAGTTTTACAATAGGTTCACAATGGAATAAAATATTTAGCATATATCTCTATACCAGGGGAGGTGTAAGTTTTTGAACTTTCCAACACTACACTATCTAGATGTTCATCATCTCTATCTCCTAACGCTTTGATTCGGTGAAACATAAGGGCGAAGCGATAGAATGCTAAAACACGCGCACATACGCGTGCGTGTGTTCTCATGGAACAAAGGTCGAGCGATAAAAATAGAAAAGAGGATATAGAGATATGGCAGGCAAAGGGAGAGTAAAAGAATGAGAGAGAGAGAGAGAGAGAAAGAGATAGCGTATGTAGGCGTCATCACCGATCAAACGACAACGGAATCGTACTTCTTTATCAACCGGGCTGCCTTTTACAAGGCAAAATATTATTCTTCGTTCTATAGTATGGAATATCACCCCTGACGTTCCCATTTTTTTTCCTTTCTTTCTTCATTTTTCCTTTCTCTCTTTTCTCTCTCTCTCTCTCTCTCTCTCTCTCTCTTTTTTTTCTTTTCTTCTCTTGCCCGCGAGGACCGTTGTAGGGCGTGGCGTTACGAGTCGACGACGACGACGACGACGACGACGACGACGACGAAGAAGAGGACGAGGACGAAGATGAGGATGAGGACGAGGACGAAGAAGAGGACGAGGACGAAGAAGAGGATGAGGACGAGGACGACGAGCTGTAGCCCGCTATTACGTCACTTTTTTAGTCGACGTTTGCCAGTGAAACGAGCATTTTTCACACGACACCACGTTAACCACTCACCAACACTCTCCTCGCCATGCCGTCGGGCTCGACGTGCTAAATCTCAAGCGACGCGACGCCATTGAGCTTCGGGGTTGGGGAGAACGGACGAAAGAACGGACGGACCGACGGATGCTGACTGGTTGAGTGAAGAGAAAGGGAGAAGAAAAAAAAAAAAGAAAGAAAGAAAAAGAATGAAGGAAGGAAAATTTTTTGTTCAACTACAGAATGGTACATCCTTTTTTTCATTTTATTTATATATATATATATATATATATATATATATGTTTTTGTTTTAATTGTCCTATTACTACTTCCTGCTATTATTACATTACTTTCTTTTATTTATTTCATTTTATTATAATTATTTTTATTATTTTCTTTTCTTTTTTTTTTCTTTTTTTCTTTTTTCAATTATACTACTAATACCACTAATAGTGGTATTAGAGTCATTCTCCTTCTCTTTTCCTTTTAATCCTCGATAACGATGAATACGACGTAGCATTTTCATGGTAATAAACAATCATCCCTTTTCGTTAAAATAAATCATTGATCAACGTCATTAATTACGTTCAAAAATATCATCATTATTTATTTTCTTTTCTTTCTTTCTTTCTCTTTTCGCTCCTTTTTCTTTTTTTTTTTTTTTTTTTGATCCTTGTCGAGGGATTAAAAAGCAAAAAGAAATGAAATAATCGAACGGATAATAATACGATGATGGGGAGGAGGAAAAGGGGTGGAGTAACGGTAAGATCGATAAATCCTTCTCTAAACGTTAAGTGGATACGTCAATGACGTTATTTAGTATCGTTTAAACTCGTAATACCAACGTTTTAATGCTCTTTCAAGACTGATCACAGATAAAGAGAGAGAGAGAGAGAAAGAGAGAGAAAAAGAGAAAAGAAGAGGATTCTAAAGAGGATTTTATTTGTAACAAACATTAACGTTGATGGAAACAATTGATATACCAGATTTCTGCTTTTACAATTACTCAAATTATAATTAGAGTAACCTGGGGATGTTAATTAAATAAAAGCTGCTTTCACTTATCGATTATCGTAGTATTAAACAAGATTGAAATAAATAATTATATAAATGTGATCAAGATAATATAGGATAGCTCTAATTTTAGCGTTAACTCTTCTCATTCTCTCTCTCTCTCTCTTTCCCTCTCTCACTTATTCTTTCTTTTTTTTTTATATCTCCCTATATCACACATTATGTAATTTTGCAAAATTAATTATTAGATCATATCCGAGAGTTAATATTTACTATATAAGTGTATTATATATTTTTTATATATATATATATATTTTTTTTTTTTAATATAACATTATATTTACTAATAATATAATTATGTAACGAATATTATGCACTTCTATATAAAAAAAAAAAAATGTCTTTTTCCCATTTAAACGCGAAAGAAACAACGTGCAACAGTTAATACATACGTAGATACATACTAGTCGATCATCGATCGAACATACATAAATACGTAAATAGAAATACATTTATAAAAATCTTTTAAATATTATTAATAAGAAAAAAAAAAGTGAAAAAAAAAAAAAAGAAGAAAAAAAAAGAGAGAAATAAGGATAAGTTCATGAGCGCGGCGCCGCGCGTGCACTTACTTTCGAGGGAGCACACACCCATCTTTGTCCTTAATGCAACGATGCATTAAGTCGCGTTAACGTATTCACGAAGCGGCCACTGATTAAGTGGCGCCATTAGCGCGCGGTACTTGAACAACGAACATAATCATTAGTAACAGAAGCAGTTTCCGGTACTCCTGGCTAATAACCGCTCGGCACGCGATCGTAATTATTATTTGCGGTTTCCGGAAAAGGGGCTTTCTTCTCTCTTTCTCACTCTCTCTCTTTTTCTCTCTCCCTTTCTCTCCTCCATAACCTTTTCGTGCATTTATTTGGCTATCAATAGCGTGAACGATGAAAATCATGAAGAGACGAATTGAAAACTTAGATATAAAATAAGGAAGGACAGGGAGGACTAGGATAAAAGGGGCATGAAGAAAGGGTAGAAGGGACAGGGAGAAGAGGTTAACGGCGACAAGAAAGAAAAGGAAATAGTATGACGATACCCTTTTGTTTTCGAGATAACATTATAGTAACTATAGTACTTTCGCCGTTAGAAATGACTACTTGTTTCTCTACTCAAAAGCCTTTCCTCCCTTTCACCTCTTTTACCCTCCGCACCACCTTACCCCGTTCCCCTTTTCCCTGTCTCACCTATAAACCTCTTTACCACCCCTTTCGTTATTATAGAGAACGTTCGCAATTTTCTCCCCCATCGCGTGTTGCCTATTCTCTTCTCCAGTCGAGAGATCGATAATTTAGCTGCAAAATTTTGTCTATTCGTTCATGTCTGTATTTAACATGCACACACACACACATATGTATATGTATATGTATATATTTTCAATCATTATGGTTACATACCCACATGTTATTGTAGTCTCGCGTGTATCCTCAAATTTATCGTTTACGATCGTTAGTAACAATTATGCTCAATATTTTCAAAGTGCTCAGAGGAGTGGGCTATGATCGGATAGGGGATGGGATGAGGGATGGGATGAGGGATGGGATGGAGGATGGGATGGAGGATGGGATGGGGGATGGGGCGGAGATTGGGCGAAGCCCCATTTTCTAATATTTCCGGATATTTTCTAATCGTTATGTATATATATCACGTTAACCAATTTAGACGATATTTAAATATAATACTTTATTACGTATCATAATTGGTGAAATGCGCAAAACATGATGAAATATATAGAAAATTTTTTTACGCTAATAAACGTATTTACTCGTTGGACAGAAGTTAGTTATTGTGGTGATATTTAAAGTCCCGTTAGTTTCTACTATTATTTTTTCTTCTTCTTTTTCTTGTTTTTTTTTTTTTTATCTTTATTTTCCCCTTGACTAATCGCTTTTTTTTCTGATCGCAAAATTACATACCCAAAAGGAACTTTTTTCGATCAGACCGTATTTATCGGAAAACTTTTTCTCCCTTTGCTTTTATTTTTTATCATTTTCTTTTTTTTTTTTTCTTTTTTTCTTTTTTTTTTAGTTTTTTTTTTTTTTTTTAATAATATACGTATGCATATTTTGCGAAGAAAAGCGCGATAATGAATGATAATTCATAATAACACGCGTTAAATATATACATGAACGCGAATAAATTGACGATAAATTTAAATATCATATTATGCAAATATTTTTTTTAATCGTTTCTTCTTTTTTCATTCTATTCTTTTTTTTTTTTTGCGTTTTCTCCTTTTAATTTTCTTTCTTTTTTCTTTTCTTTCCTCTTGTTTTTTTTTCCTCTCCTCCTACCTTACGTCAAACCAGCGGTCGGTTTACATACAAGGAAAAAAAAGGGGGGGGAGAGCTCTGTAATAGGGAGGATTTTAAGGCCTTTATCTATCGTCGCGTCGACTCGCTATCCGAGGCGACCACTAAACTGTCGATAACGAATCCTTTTAACGTGAACATTATGGTGTAAACGGCACGCCATTGTTTCGCGCGAAATCATTCTTGATTATCTCGGCCATTAATATTCACGTCGGCGGGCTTCATTAATATCCAGCGACCTTCTTTCCTGTCGCTTAAGAGGAAACGAACGCTTCTGGTCCCGATTTGGTCACGATTATACACCCCCTTTTTTTATACCCCTTTCCTTTTCCCTTATACATCCCTATACAAAGGATCTATATATATATATCTATATATATATATATATATATATATATATATATATATATATATATATATATTGAGGCTGTCTTATTTAAATCGATCAGTAGATTCTCAATATGATTATAAAAAAG
>NC_140810.1:17262500-17275000 GCF_050613455.1 Vespa mandarinia
CTTCATTAAAACGCCAAACCTCATCGCTCCTTCCATCCCTTATCTATCTCGCGTTTGTTCGTATTAATTCGTATCGCCTTTATTAGCTACGCGATACGCGTCGAGACTTTTCTTCGTATTTGATAATACATACATACATACATAAGATAGCACTGTTTCTCTTACTCTCTCTCCCTCTTTTTCTTTCTCTCTTTCTCTTTTGGAAATGGGGTTAAACAAAGATGAAAGTTTTGAAATTATGTGAAGAATGAAAGAGAAAGAGAATGGGATGGAAAGGGATGGATGAGCCATTTTCAAAGGTATGGCATCTCTCTCTCTCTCTCTCTCTCTCTCTCTCTCTCTCTCTCTCTCTCTCTCTCTTAATTTTTCGGAAATTTGACAACAAGAGGACGAAAAAAGAACAACAACAAAAAAAAATAAAAATAAGGAAGAAAAGGAAGAAAACAAGAAAGAAGGAAAAAGAAAAAATTAATTTTATTAGAGCAAGAAACAAACCCCCATCATAGAGAGAGAGAGAGAGAGAGAGAGAGAGAGAAAGAGAGAGTTAGGTGCATTTTAATTATTGTAAATAGCCGTGAATATGTGTCACGTTGACACTTACACAAGATAACGTTGAATGACCAAGATAATACGATTTGTTCTTGACGAAGAACTCATTACTCTTGGACACGTCGAATTTCATTGGTTCAAATTCAACGAGGAAAATCATTAAATATATCCGGAACAAACCTTTCCGATTCTCCTTCTAACAAACCCTTCTTGAATTAATATATAAACATCGTCCTGCCATTTACATGGTATTAAAGTATAATACCTCTCTGTGTCCAGAACTTTCCTATTTCTCTTCATGCAGAAGAGCATCTTGTTTTGCTTAATTTCTCTCTCTCTCTCTCTCTATATATATATTTCTGTTTTTTTCTTCTTTCTCTCTCTCTCTCTCTGGCTCTCCCCTTTCTATTTATTTCTGTTTTTTTCCTTCTCTCTCTTTCTCTCTCTCTCTCTCTATCTCTCTCCATTTCTGTTTTTTCTCTTCTCTTCTCTTTCTCCACCACCCCTCCTCTTTCTCGTTCTGTCTCTTACGACCCAATTTTATAGCTTCCCGTATATTCATAGTTTATAACCTGTGCCCGATGTCTTTTCTTTGTTCAACAAATTTTTTATTCCTCTATAGTGACCCGTTCGTCTCTCGTAGCTTTTTCTTCCTTTTTATATTTGTATATATGCACACACACACACACATACACACACACACACAAATATATATATATATATTTTTTTTTTTCGAAAAATTATTTCCTACGGCTGTTTCGACAAGCTAATCCGTCAAATTCGTGACGAATCTTTTTTCTCCCTCTCTTTTTCTCTTCTTTTTATGGATTTAATCGTAAATCTCATTTCATTCGTCGTCCCATAAACAATGACGTTTATTAGATAATGAAAATGAAAATGACGATAATAATAATAATAATAATAATAATAATAATAATAATAATAATAATAGTAATAATAGTAATAATAATAATAATAATAATAATAATAGTAATAATAGTAATAATAATAATAATAATAATAGTAATAATAGTAATAATAATAATAATAATAAAAAGATTTTTTTTACAAATATCCTTTTCACTCTCCCTTCCTCTCTCTATCTTTTGCTCTCTGTGCTTCTCTCTCTTTCTCTTTTAAACGAATAAAACTTGTCTCGTTATTAGGTTTTAGCGTAATTCCTGTCGTATTTCGTGAGTTTACGTCAACATTTTTTCCCCGCACACAGAAGAGAGGAGAACACGTGTATTTTTCCTTTCCTTTTTTTTTTCTCTCGTTCTTTTACTTTTTTTTTTTCTTTTTTATTTTTTGTTTATGCGCTTGGAATCGACGAGATAGATGCAGACAAGTCGTGTAGATAATATTAACGGATAATATGTTGCTTGTGAAAGAGAAAAGGGATAAAAAATAAATAAATTCTGTTTGCAATTTTTTTTTCCCTTCCCATCCCTTTCATCTCATTTTTACGGTTTTACCTGCAAATACGAGAAAAGGAATATTTTTTTTTTTTGCGAACAATTTAATAATTATCTCGTTACGATATTAACAGGTGATTGCGCGTCATCGATGAAGTTAACGTAAAAAATTGTGCATTCGGCGTTGCGTTAAGAGTCACCCGTTAGCCATTTCCGATAATGTATCTAGAGAGGAAGAGAGAGAAATAGAGAGAGAGAGAGAGAGAGAGAAAATGGGGAATCAGAGGATAGCGTGTCTCGTGGGACGATTTCGCGATGCACATCGACCGCAAATTGTTTTTAGATTACACGCCACCGCGAGTTTTATAGACCCCGAATTCCCGGTGAGTTAAAATCAACGACCATGGGAGGAGGTATGAAAATTATCTCGTTCCTTCCTTTGCATCGTTTATCGTGTCAATTTTCGACCTTTGGAGTTCCCTTCAAATTATATATTTTTCTATTTGCATACAAGAGACAAAGAAGTTGATTCGTATTATTTCGTATTGTTTATATTTATAAATTAAAAATTTTCAGAAAAATCACGACACATATTTTATATAAATAAATTTTGTAGTAATTTTACGATTTAACGTTACGAAAGAACAATGTTATATTTATTTTCTTCATGTCCGTCCGTCCGTTCGTACGTATCGTTAAACGTTATATGATAAAATATCTTAGAGGATGATAAAAATTCAAACGAAAAAATTGCGAGGAAGTTTTTCTTGAGGGTTAAAAATCACCGTCGGCCATCGGATGATATTAATTTTCGATCGTGCTCATCTAACGTTTAGTTAGCCGTACATTTCTATGGAAATACGCCGTTAGAGGAATGTTCGTTAGGGAGCCTAACAAAGAGAAATTCCGCGAGAGAAAGAATTCGCGTAGTAGAAAGCAGCGGTTCCAGCTGTCGCTGGGCGAAAAGAGAAAAGAGAGAGAGAGAGAGAGAGAGAGAGAGAGAGAAAAGAGAGAAAAAAGAGAGAGAGAGAACAAGGGTTGAAGAGTCAAATAAAACGCGTGCCGGTTTGGTCCGCCGATTTTTCTCAAAAAGAAGCAGTAAGGCGAAATTGAAATTGAAGAGAGAAAAAAGAATATACGAAGAAAGAAGCTTGTTGCTAAGCATAGAGAGAGAGAGAGAGAGAGAGAAAGAGAGAGAAAGGGAAAAACTTAGCTGAGTCAGCTACGTTAATTATGCAACCACGTCGACAGTCGACAATGTGTGACGAATCAGCTGGATACTTTACGTAACTCTATTCAACTCTCAAGTTAACTTCAAATTACCCCAATGGTAGAGAAATGATATTCCTATTTGTATAGGATAAAAAAAAAGAAAAAAAAATAATAATAATCCGACGAAGAAGTCAATAGAATTTCTTTAATTTTTACACACATGTATATAATACCTCGCGTGTTCCTTCGTCAAATATTTTTTAATGATAACTATGATGATAATAATGATAATAACAATAATAATAATAATAATAATAATAATAATAATAATAATAATAATAATATAATAATAATAATAATAATAATAATAATAACAACAATAAATGATGATAATGGAGTAGAAAAAAACAAAATAAATAAAATAAGTAAGCTTTTGTGCAGCTTGAAAATTAAGCACGGCCCATCGAACAGATTATTTTCTAGTTCGTGTCAGAGAGCGCGAACTAGGTTTGCGTTCGAGATAGGCTTTATTAATTATTATACGTCACATCGGCACGAATAGCTCGTTTCTCTTTCCGAAATCGATAAGCGGTCGTCATCGTCGTTTAAACGATAAAGGACCATCGCACGCATAGTTAATTCACTCGTCATAATTTAGCGATCTATTGATCATTTTCATGTTGAATAGTCAAAATAGATCTCTTCCGTTCTTACTTTATAATAATAATAATAATAATAATAATAATAATAATAATAATAATAATAATAATAATAATAATAATAATAATAATAATAATAATAATTATACTTGTACAATTTGATATAACGAAAGTTCCTTTTACTCGCTCTATCTTTTTCTTTCTTATTCATCAGATGGTATTATATCGAAGGATAATTAATTTATTTTTCTATTGTACAATTAATTTGGCGATCTACTGATCGCTCTAAATATTTTAGGAATGTCACTTTCGTTCATTATTAACTCTATCATCATCATCATCATCATCATCATTATTATTATTATCGAATATATACTGTATTAAATATAACGAAATTTTCTTTTACTCTCTCTCTCTCTCTTTCTTTTTCTTATTTTCATTAAAAAATATGTCATCGTTAATAACTGATCCTCTTGAGAATATGCAAAAAGGAAGAAAAAGAAAAAGGAAAGAAAAAATGAATAATTTCAATCGATTGAATTCATATTTAGAAGTAGTGAAACGGACTTCAAGTGAAACGATATGAATAACCCAGACACGATAAAGAATTTCTTCTTCTTTATGAAAGAGATATCGTTCGTAGTTATTTATAAACGTCTTTTTTTTTTTTCTTTTTTTTTAATAAAATCGATTGGAATGTTCTGTTATCGTGTTAAAGTTCGCCCGGGATGCTAGATTTCATTTAAATCTCAATTATATTAATTTTCTCTCTCTCTCTCACTTTCACTCTCTCTTTCATACCGTATGTATTTATGTATGTATGCATGTACGTAAGAAGAAAATTTAATCACCCAATTTGCATTACAGTTCTGAAGTTACTATTAACGTTATTAATCCAAAACATTCAATTGGCAGTCAGCCCATATCACCGCGCATTATCGTGCAACGATAGTTCTTGTGTTTTTGTTAAAGATAAAAACATTTTCAACTACTTCCTATTTACCCATCCGAAATGGGTAGGGCTAAATTTACAAGGGGCGGCGCCAATTTTGGAAGAGGAGGGACTAATTTTGTAGGGGGCGTGCTAACAAGACAGGGGGCGGGTCAATCTTTGGTGTGGACGAAACTAACAATGAAGGGGGCCGGACTAACCAGACAGAGGGCGGGGTTAACTTTGTAGGAGAGGAGCAACTTTTTAGGGGCATGTTCAACTATGTAGGGTCCAAAATTGTCGTGGGTCCTAATTATATAAGGGCCGGGTCAAACTAGACAGGGGCAGGTCTAACTAGAGAGGGGGCAGGATTAACTTTTGAAGGGGCGGGATTAACTTTATAGGTATTCGGCTAACTAAAAAGTTTCACTTCGTAGAGTTTGACGATATGCTTATATGCTTTATATGACTATAATCATTACTATGGTTAATGGCATTACGTTATACTTACAATATCTTTAAAAGTTCACATAAAATATTTTCGTTATTACAATTAAACAAGAAAACAAATTTCTTTTTTTTTTCTATTTAATCGTTCGTTTTTATCAAACAATATCAAAAGTTAATTTTTTGATTTTGAAAACCAATCGAACTCGACGTTGGATTATTTTTTATAAGCAAATAATAAAGCAAAGCCAAGTTTATAAGAATTTAAATTTAAATTGTTATTAAAAAAGTTCCAGATTAACTTTCATTTTTATTCGAGAATCGTTTGTCATCCATGCTAAGTGAAAGAAGAAGTTGAAAGGCATCACAATGATTATATTTATGATGATAAACATCTCTACTTTTTTACTATCATTTCTTCTTTCCTCTTTTCTTTCTTCTTTCTCTTCCTTTATATCGCACAAGACTTTCCAGCTCAGTTGTAATGGACTTGCTCGAATATGAAATTTCTAATATCGAATATGATAACGAAAACGTTCGTAAAGATTCAATATAAAGTATGTAAAATGATGTTTTTTAGTATTGAATATGATTTATTTCGAAGATGGACATTACTGTTCGCTTAAATCGTACGAGGTTTTAACGAAATTCGTGGATCTCGATTTTGACAAAAGAACAAGATAGAAAGAAAGAAAGAGAGACAGAAAGATTGAGAGAGAGAGAGAGAGAGAGAGAGAGAGAAAGAGAGAAAGAGAAAGAGAGATATTGAGCTGATGTAACATCAAAAGAATTTGTCTTGCAATTCGGAAAATACAATCTCGTAGAACAGAGAGAGAGAGAGAGAGAGAGAGAGAGAGAGAGAGAGAGAGAGAGAAAGAGATAGAGAGTGTGAGGGGGCTGAGAGGAAGAGAGTCCGATAAAATTGCAATTAATCATCGTGGAGTTACGGCCGTTTTTCCATTAATTAACCGATTTCGCGGTGGCACCAAACGCGTAAATCCCATCCCCTACTTCTTCCAACTATTCGTTCTCGTGTTCTATCTCTCTATTTTATTTTTGACAGAATTAGATTTGCACGAGAAAGAGAGAGAGAGAGAGAGAGAGAGAGAGAGAGGGAGAGATAGAGAGAGAGAAAGATATGAAGATGAATAGATTTATCAAAACGATTTTAAGAAATATTACTAAATCGTATAATTGCAAAAGTCGAGTATATAATATCGTACGAACCAAAGAAAAAAAAAAAATAATATATATATATATAAAGAAAATAATAACGATTTAATCTCTCAAAATTAATACTAAAGTAATATAGAATGTCTCCTATCATTATGAAACAAAAAAGAAAAAGGAAAAGATTAATGATAACGATTGTAAAATATATAATTACAATGAGTTAACTTCGAAATAATTAAATATCCAATCAATAGACGAGGTCTCGTTCGATTTGACTGTATTGTCGTAAAACGAGGGGAAAAAAAAAAGGAAAAGAAAAACAAAGAAAAAAACGAAGAAAGAAAAAAGAAGACAAAAAGTAAGAAGAAGAAGAAGTAGTAGAAGAATTAAAAGAAAGTATGGAAAAGGATGAGAGATAAGGGTGCAAAAGAGAATGGTATACAGTCACAACGACCCCCTGTCCCTCTCCCTCTCCCTCTCTCTCTCTCTCACTCTCTAACGAAAACACGCGAACGTACGTCGCGAGCTTGAAGGATCACAAGCGGAAGTTGAAGCACCGTTTCCTCGTAAGTCTGTCTATCAAGCTGTTCTTCGAGTTCTGGATAACGACGACGGCCAGGGAGATATTCCATCGGCCTATAAATCGAGGAGAACGAGAAGTCAGCGCTTAAAATCCGGTTATCTAGATATCCGACTCTATCCGTTTTATCTATCCACTTTTCTACCACTACCTCCTTCCTTTCTCTCTCTATCTCTCTCTCTTTCTCTTTGTCCTCATCTCCTTTCCTCTTTTCCATTCAACATTCAACTATCCAACATCAATGAAATTTTGCTAATTGGATTGATAGATCATGGGAGAGCTCGTGATCGGTATTGAGAGGATAGTTTGGCCAGACAAGGGATGAAATGGGGAAAAGAGAACGAGTTCACAGTTTACACGTATCACAACGTACGTGTATGTATGTATGTATGTATGTGTGTGTGTGTGTGTGTGTGAAGTTCGTTGATTATGTATGATATTATTCACGTTGGTATGTACCCCTAAACTGTGTCTCTAAGGACTCTCTTCTACGTTAACTTATCTATTTTCTTTTTCTCGCCCCTCCCCCCTACCCGAAAAACTTTGTTCCATCGTCGGTGAAAAATAAAAAGTAAAGGCTAAGGTGGAGAGGGGAAGCAGAATGGGAAGAGAAAAGAAGGAAGGAAGGAAGGAAGGAAGGAAGGAAGGAAGGAAGGGAGGGAGGGAGGAAGGAAGAGAAAGGAAGGAAAGAAGAAGAAAGAAAAAATTATATACGAGCGCGTAGAAGAAGCGTTTATATAAAAAGTTATAAGCGGTTCAATTTTTCTCCTCGTGCCCTATGTCACCTCTTCCTCCTCCACCAAGAGACCACCGCGACCTCGTCCTCAACCAGCTGGCAGCTATATCACGAAGTTTTTGTAAGTATTGAATCTATGGGCTCTTTTCTTTTTTTTGTTCTTTTTTTTTCCTGTTCTTTTTTCGTTTTCTTTTTTCTTTTTTTTTTATAATTCTTTTCTTCTTTCCTTCTTTCTTTTTTCATTTGTTTATTTCTTTCTTTCTTCATTTGTTTATTTCTTTCTTTCTTTCTTTATGTTTGTCTTTATCACGTATATCTTTTGTATGTGTTTTGTGTTGTTGTTTGTTTCTTCTTTTTACTTTTTTTTTTTTTTCTTTTCTTCAATTTTCTTTTCTTCTTAACAGACCCCTCGAAATACGATTTGTGTTTATATGTACACATACATACATACATACATACTCGCGGCTGTTTTTTTATTTTTTTTCTTCCTTTTCTCATTTTTATTATTCCCTTGATATATTTTTGAAAAAAAAATTTGAAAAAAAAAAAAAAAAGATTGCGTATCGTTTAATTAAAGATATATGATATAATTACTTTGATTTCGAAGAATTTGATTTCAATAATGTAAAACTTCGTTATCCGTATGAGATTTAAAAGTTATATATAATCGATATTCGTTTACGTTATATTCGATTTTGATTATATCATCGACGAGGATCGAATTGAAAAAAGAATCGTAACGAACGTTATCGAACATGATCGTCGAGTTTCGCGCGACAATAAGGTATGATGTTCTCGATTTACTAGGTAGACAGGGTTATTGAACTTCAGTGGCTTTAGCATCAGCCAATGTTATACTTTCTCTTTCTCTCTCTCTCTCTCTCTTCATTTCTGTGTAGTTGACGACTGGTGAAACCGTATATTTGTTTCCTATCGAGCTTCGCTTTGATTGAGAATAGAATAACTCGATAGGTGCATCAATTTGAATTAACCATATATGTATATATATATATATATATATATATATATATATATATATAATCACATATATATTGTATATAGTATATATATATAATATATGTGGGTGTATGCATACATGTTATGTATATATCATAGGGTGTATCAAAAGTTTCGAGATGGATCGATAATTCTCTAGATCATATTAAAATATTATTTCTTCGAAGTCACTTTAAGCCTGCAATCATGTTCATTCTTTAACAAACTAGATCCATAGCTTTGCAATTTAAAAGAATGATAATGATTAGATCTCTCAAGAGAATAATTGATTTTTTAAATCATCTAGATAGTTTTGTTCCACCCTATATATACTTATATATATATATATGTATATATATATATGTCTATATACACATGTGGATAGTGATATTTAATCGTTGTATTCTCGAGTAATCGAAACCTCCTGTACTATCAAAGTGCTAGTTGCAATTATTCGTTGGTCCAAGCCAAAAAATGTATCCATTCGATATTGGCTCTAGTCTTCTCTGGTATAATAGGTGTGTATGGTAGCATCGTTCGTTCGGAATCAATCGTGCTTCGAGAAATACTCGTATTTCCATGCATGCAAGAAACTGGTTCGGTCGTTGCACCGATATCACGAAGTTATCGCGTTTCCTCGAGCACGAACGAAAGCTTTTCCTATAAACGAGTTGAGAATCGATTTATCATGCTATCAATGTACATACTACGTATACTATGTGCTATGTTTATATATATATATATATATTTCTTTAACGTAAATCATAGAGAAATGCACGTAGACATACGCAAAAGACTTATTTTACGTTTAAATTAAAATCTATCCCATGGAAATGTAAATTGATTATATATTATGTTTGATGAAGATCATGCGGTGTTTCGAGAGTTCATATGTATGTATATTAATTGCAACTATTATTATTATTATTATTATTATTAATTTATTTACTTATTAATCATCGTAATGAGCTCGATTTTACAGTTTAGAAAGTAGGAACATTAATTAATAACACTCGATTAATAATAAAATAATAATTCGTTTCTTTCTTATTTCACTTCTTCTTTTTTTTCTTTCCTTTTTTTTCTTGTTTTTTTTTTTTTTTTCTATTATCACCATCCTTTTTTATAAATCTTTTATCTATCCACGTTATCGAACATATCGTATATTAATATTTGCCTAGAAAATTAATTAATTATTTATTCCTATAATTCGATCGATCGAAAAAACGAAATTATATATTCGTTTATCTATATGATCGTAAATTAAAGTCAATTCGAAATATCTTATCAAAAATCCTTTATCAATGTCTCTCTCTCTCTCTCTCTCTCTGTCTATGTCTTTGTCTTCGGTTAATCGATGAAAATTCAATTGAACGAAAAAAATCAATCGATTCATCTAAATGCCCGATTATCATGGATCCTTTTTCCCTTTTTATTATGTCATAAAATCGGACGACCATCGGGTACTTTGATAAGTCAAAAGGATCTCCAAACAGTATCACCAGTTAATCCAAACGATTTTCTCGCTAAATTTCAGAACTTTTATAAAGAGCTTAAACCATATCGGCGATCTATCTATCTTTCCTATCGACATTGCCACGGGTTTCTTTTCTTTCTTTCTTTCTTTCTTTTTTTTTCTTTCTTTTTTCTTCCCTCCCCTCCCATTTCCCTCGGCTTACCTTCCGGCCCTGACTTTTACTTCTCTCTCTTTTTTCTTCCTTCATCTCTTCCCTTTACTCTCTCTCTCTCTCTCTCTCTCTCTCTCTCTCTCTCGTTTTCTTTTACTTTTGCTTTATTCTTCAGTATAAGCTACTGGAAGAATAAGAGAGAAAAAGAGTGAGAGAGAGAGAGAGAATATTGGACTGACAACGATGATAAAACCATCATCGTAACCAAAGCAAATTTTCTCAAGCTAACCACTAACATTCATCGATTATACATTTATCGATTTATCCTGTAAAATGTGAATGGAGAACCGGTTATTAGTCAATTGACCTTACGAAATCACGATAATCAATTTTCGTTACTTCCCGTTGATAATTCGACGAATACATTGCGAATTACTATCCCGGAAATTAATAAAGATTCTCGTTCTAATGTTTTTCTATTTTTTCTATTTTTTTTTTTTTTTTCTAATTTCTTTTCCTTCTTGTTTTCTATATGTTTTGTCCCTCTTTTCTCTCTCTCTCTCTCTCTCTCTTCTATTTTTTATTTTTTTTTTTTTCGTTTCTCACGTTTCTCATTGGCTTTTCATTTTATCGAATATTTTTTTTTAATTGCTAAATCAATCCGATATTCCTTTCGTCCTTTTCTTTTTTATCTCTCTCTCTCTCTCTCTCTCTCTTTATCTATCTCTATTTTTCTCTTTCTTTTTTCTTTTTGGATGGATGGGATGAGGATGGGGGAGGGAGAGGGGCTTGGGAGAGAATTAAATAAATCCGAATTATCGACGTCGCATATTAATCGACATTATCGGCTTATATTTTATTTTTATTCGTCGTAATAATTAATCATTAAAACGTTATCGAAAGATTCGTTTATACGATTGATGATACTTGAAAATTAATTATAACAAAATTAATACGATCCTTTTATCATGTTTTTCTATCTAATTTATTCTCATTTATCATTCATTCGTCTTTCCAATTCTAATCTAATTTTAATTCGTTCATCTTTCTAATACTATTTTAATTCCTATTACGCTAATCCAATATCCCTTTTGTCAAACTTCTTTCTCAAAAATTCCAATAAATTCGAATTATTAAAAGTAAGTATAATTAGCGTTTACTTTTACACTTATACGTTTAAAAAATTAATTAACAACTTATGTCAAATCGTTTAAGCGTATTTATATTTTATTAAATAATCTTCGTTTCTTTTCTTTTTTCTTTTTTCCTTTTCTTCTCCTTTTTCTTTTTTCGAAAAACGAAGGAAAAGATTGAATTAGAGGAGATTAGATTTAATCCGATCAACGTTCGCTTCGATTATTAGCCAATCATATGAAAAATAATAGAAAAAGATTTAAATCATTAAAAATCACAGAATTAATTCGCATTATCGTAAGAACATCGTTATTATTTCATGATAATTAATTAATAGCAAATTAACAATATGATTGAACGTTATATATCGAATGATCTTTTCTTAGTTCTTTTATCTTGTTTTTTTTCTTTGTTCGAAACTCGATTTAAAAAAAAAAAAAAAAAAAAAAAAAAGAAGAAAAAAAGAAAAAAAAAAAAAGAAAGAAGATTAATGAAAAAAAATTGTAACGGAGGCAAACTTAAATGGCATAAATCGATCGCCGGACTTTAGCTAGCTAGTTAGCTAACGTCGTCGTCGCCGTCGTCGTTCGTGAATCTAACGAATTTTCGTCTGATAGGTTAAAGCCAAATGGAACGTAATGGTAATTAGTTTTGACATAGTCGTTTAGAACGCGTATAAGCAACGTCGACGCGTATTTTACGCAAACTAGATCTAAATGAGTGTGAAATCGGTAGGATGAGAAGAAGAGGTGCGTACGTATATATGTGTAATATTTCACTCTCTCTCTCTCTCTCTCTCTCTGTATGTGTGTGTGTTTGAGAACGAGGGAGAGATAAAGATAGAGATAGATAGATAGAGAGATAGAGAGATAGAGAGAGAGAGAGAGAGAGAGAGAGAGAGATAGAGAAGAAGAAGAAGAGTAAAGGGTTGATAACTAGTGGCGGTTGCGTCTGGTCTCGTTGATCGATATCCCCTAGAACGATTATTAATTACAGCTTTTGCTAATGGATTAATAAAATCTAATCGTCCGTGACGGATC
>NC_140810.1:17280000-17285000 GCF_050613455.1 Vespa mandarinia
AAGAAGAAGAAGAAGAAGAAGAAGAAGAAGATGACGAAGAAGAAGAAGAAGAAGAAGAGAAAAGGGAAGAAATAAAAAGGGAATGAAGTTAACAGAGGAGGAGGAAGAGTGTGGGAGGGAGAAGGCGAAAGAATAGACAGGATGTTTCAAGAAGCGGTTTCAACGAGATGATGTAGGATCAAGGACGACGATACGTTGCCAGTTTTCAAGATGGAAGATATTTTCCGCTGGATACGTTTCGTTGCCTGTCATTTCAAGATGAAAAAGGTAGGAAGGAGAAAAATACAAAACAAAAAAATAAAAAGAAGGAAAAAAAAAAAATATATATATATATATATATATACACAAATTGGAAAATATCTATGAAAGGTCGAAAGGATATAAAATATGTTTTTTGACAAAAAAAAAAAAAAAAAAAAAAAAAAAAAAAAAAAAAAAAGAAAAAGAAAAAGAGAAAAAAAAATCAAAATCAATCTCGTCTTTCGTCTTACGTTAAAATTTCACAATTGTACGATTATTATTTGTTTTATCAACATTCACTCTATCCTATCTTATCCATCCCACTGTCCTTTTCCTTATTGATATTTTTTTTTTTCCCCCTCGAGAATTTACGACAATTCGATACGATCGTTACCTTGCGTTTCAATATTGATCGTTCGCATATGACGAGAGAGAAGCTTCATATGTATGTCCTATTTATGTACGATATCGACATCTACATACGTATATGCATCTATGTATGCACGCATGCATGTATATGTGCATGGACACACACACACACACACACACACACACACACACACATATATATATATAAATACATAAACGTATATACGCGTAATACGTGAAATATACATACGTAGGCAGTAATGGTTGAGAGTTTGAGTGTGGGAGAGCTTGTGATGGATTTGCAAGCGTCTACCTGTAGTAACCCTATAGGGAAGTTCAACACGTGGCTCGCCTGCTGGAGGCGAATACAAACAGTCAATTATCACTGCTTACAAAGGGCGTGCCCTATTGGAACGCACCGATAGTCGGTAGCTATCTATCACTAAAATCAATGTACACACAAATTATAGAACAAATGCTATAATTAGCAATATGCTCATTCCCGTTTCTACGTAATCACGTTTAATGTATCAAAGCGTATAAATGATCTAATTTTTAAAATATGAAATATTTCTTTAAATGAACGATTACGATTAATCGTCGTTCAATAGTTCTTAACATCTCGTTCGCGATATTATATTTTATTTTTCAATGATTGACGGACAATGGATTTTAAACTCCATTTGTGAATTTCGTTCGTTCGTTCGTTCGTTCGTTCGTTCGTTCGTTCGAAAGTAAGTTCACGAATAAATGTCACGAAACGTTACGACCACCATAAACCCGCATAGAAATTGTATCATTTTGTTTGGGTTGCGTCCGTCAATGCGCGAACGTGTAACTCCTATGCATTTTGTATAAGTCGTAAAAATAGAATTTACAACGAAATGGACTAAAAAGAAAAAAAAGAAAAGAAAAAAGAAAAGAAAAAAGAAAAGATAAAAGAAAAGAAGAAAAAAGAAAGAAAAAGAAAAAGAAAAAGAAAAAAAGAGAGAGAAAAAAAAAAGAAAAAGAAAAAAAGCGATGTAAGTCGATCGACGATTCGTTATTTCAATTCGAATCGTCGTTGCTCGAATCACGTTTATTTTTTTTTTTCTTTTTTTTTTTTTTTATATCGAAATTCGAATAGGAAGAAAAAAACGGCCAGCATTTTGTACCTGTGTTTCTTTCTTTCTTTTTCTTTCTTCCGAACGATGTTAAATGATTATAAACGACGGAAGAAAAAACGATAATAAGAATTTAAGAATGTACGTAATTATGTATGTAATACGTACGTAAGAGGTTAAAGAAAATAAAAAATTGATTTGAATCGAAAATCGTTTTCGTCTATCTTGTCCTTTATTAGTTCTCGAAAACACGTAACCCAATCCTATTTTTCCTCATACCATCTCAACTTAGATCGATTCGTAATTTACTCGATTGACGAATGTTATCGCGGGCTACGTTCCGTTCTACGAGTTCGATTAGCCCACATTCGTCGAATTAAGTCAGCAATCTAGATTCGATTCTGGAAGAACCAATCACGAATCGAGTCCCTTAACGTTTTCGAATTACTCCTATTGAATGATCTAAGTGTGAACGAGGAAAAAAAGATTAACCAGTTTCTCCTACCCTTCCCTCCCCCGCCCCTACTCCCCAATGAAAATACTCTTGCTATAATTCAATCGATACGTATGTATGTATATATATATATATATATCTATATATATATTATACATATTAATGGTGCCTGGAGATAGGCAACACTTCGTACTTGTTCGATAATATTGTTAACAGGAATAAGGATCCATCAGGCGAACAAGCTTTTTGAAGCTCCTACGATAGGCAAAATGCATTAAAGCAAGAACGTTGGATACGCTGATGTGTTTTATCCAAATAAAGTTTTTTTCCTTTCCCTTACCGCCCCCCACCCCTCACATAACGATGGATTTAACGTCGATTTAAGCTTGGCTTATCGTACGAGATTGTATGGAGTGTTGCATATTTCCAGGAGTAAACAATAATTAATCTCTCCTTCTAAGCGTATAATAATTACGAAACATCAGAAATCCATTTAACGATATTATTATTAATACTGCAATAGGAAAGGTACGAAGACGAAGTTCGAGTTAATTCACTCACGAAAAACGGGAAAAAGAAAAAGAGAAAGAGAGAGAGAGAGAGAGAGAGATAGAGAGAGGGTAGGGGGATGAAGGTGGTGAAAAAAAAGAAAAAGAAGAAGAAGAAGAAGAAGAAGAAGAAGAAGAAGAGAAAAAAGAAAAAAGAACAAGAAAAATAGCAAGAACGGAATTGAGTTGCGAACGGGCTTCCTATCGACGGACAAATCGTCCTCGTTCGTCTAAAAAGGATAGAGAGAGAGAAAGAGAGAGAAAAAGAGTAAAAAGAAAAAAAGAAAAAGAGGGAGAGAGAGAGAGAGATAGGAAAGTTGTGAAGGAAAGGTAGGGGAGATTAACGTCTAGGCCATCGGACGAAAGAAGCGCGAAACGAGTTCGTAAATGCTTCGTGGCCAGTGAGAGAGTTCTTTTTCTTTTTTCTTTTTTCTTTTTTCTTTTTTCTTTTTTTCTCATGTTTTTTTTTCTCTTGTTACATTTGGTCTCTTAGCAGTCAGTCTGACTGGTACGACTATCAACAGCAACAGGAATACAGTAGCAGCAACACCACCAATAGAGGTAGCAGCATGTCTTACCACTATCACATCACAACTAGAAAGAACACCGAAGAAAAAGCACTCTTGCAACCCTAGAACGAGCACTATCTTTTTTCCCCTGCTATGTGTCTTCGGCGTTCAACCGTCGAGTCTAACAAAGCCCCAAGGCTATTTCTAAGCTGTCTAAAACGGCAATCCATGGAAGCAAAGCGTTCTCGTTCTATTTCTATCTATCTCTCTATCTCTCTTTATCTCTCTATCTTCCTATCTACTTCTCTCTCTCTCTCTCTCTCTCTCTCTTTATCTCTCTATCTTCCTATCTACTTCTCTCTCTCTCTCTCTCTCTCTCTCTCTCTCTCTCTCTATCTCTACGTCTATCCATTGTCAGATACGAGTTTCTTCCAGATGAAATTACTTGCAACTCTATTCTACATATCTTAGTTCTGCAAATGCACCTGATTGTTCTGCGAACGAATAAGTCATGCGTAGGTATTATGGAAAATGTATTTGTGCGTTTATATCTGTGTTATCACATTTGCCTCTCTCTCTCTCTCTCTCTCTCTCTCTCTCTTTATCTCTTTATCTCTCTATCTATCTCTATCTTATTCTTATTCTCTTTCGATAATTGACGTCTTTCATTTATCAACCTTAATAGCCCATCAAATATTCTACACTATCGGAACTAAAAGTTTCTCTAAGGATTTCTCGATAAACTTTTCACGAGAAAATAATATAATAAAGGAGATAATATAATTTATTCGCGAGCTGAATTATATCGCACGAAATTATATTATGAACGAACAATATCTAATGTATTTGTATACGTTTTCATCGTCTTCTATTCTTTAACCTGTTTTATTATAATTTATATTCGTCTAATGTACATAAAACGTATGTATGTATGTATGTACATATGTATATAGATATATTTTTATATATATTTATATACATACATGTATACGTTTCAACATCTATTGTTCTTTCTATCTTTCTAATTATTATAGAGAATTCATTAAAAAAAAAATTAAATAATTGCAGAAACGCATTTTGAAAGGAATAATTGTCATTTCGACGAATATTATCGTCGAATCTGATAACAACAAAGCTCGTTAAATGTATTACCGAGAAGAGAGATTATAGGTTTTTGTCTTACGTACAAGGACGAATTTATGTTTTACGTAATTTTACGTAAGAAGATTTAAAATTGAGAGACAACATGCCATACTTTCGCATTTTAATGCAAATAGAAAAGGATTATATATTTCTAATATATTTATGTATTATGAGTTTTAACATATTTTTATAATCGTTACTATACAAATTACGACGTTAAAATGTAAATTAGATTACAACGTCAAATCTCGTATATATATATATATATATATATATGTATTTACATTTTGTTGGATGTTATGAAAAGAAAAAAAAAAAAGAAAAAGAAGATAAGAAAAAGAAAAATTAAATATAACTTGTGCAATTTAGTTATTATACAGATGTAATAATTATTAATTACAAAATTCGTTTAAATGAAAATTTTATGAATCGAAGATAAATTGTAATTTTAAAAAGAAACAAATCACGTACGATTTTAACTTCAAATCGATCGAACCTTTGTTTTTCTTTTTTCTTCCTTTCTTTTTTTCTTTTTTTTTTTTTTTTTTTCTTGTCAGATTTAAAATTGACTATAACCATTGTAAATGGATTGCGCGTAATTATTAAATATAATTGATTTAAGAGTTTCTTTTCT
>NC_140810.1:17290000-17300000 GCF_050613455.1 Vespa mandarinia
AATTGAGAGAAACAGAGAGAGAAACAGAGAGAGAGAGAGAGAGAGAGAGAGAGAGAGAGAGAGAGAAGATCCTTACTCGTTCGCGCGATAAAATTGTCGATAAATAAAGCAGGAGTTTTGAAAATAAAAAATAAAAATAAAAATAAAAAAAAAAAAAAAGACAAAAGAAGAAGAAGAAGAAGAAGAAGAAGAAGAAGAAAAAAGGAAAAACAAAATAATGATAAAAGAAAACGAAAAACAAAACAAAACAAAAAAGACATCACAGAAAGAAAACGTGATTTATTTCGAATCTATCGAGAGAGAATAAGACAAATTCATTCGGATTTATCGAAAAAGAATTTTCTTTATCGCAGTAAGAAACTTGAAATGGTTCGTTCAAAGTGAGATAGGAAGAAATAGAGAAGAAGAGAAAGAGAGAAAGAGATAAAGAGAAATAAAAAGAGAGAGAGAGCGAGAGAAAGAGGGAGAGAGAGAGAGAGAGAGAGAGAGAGAGAGAGAGAGAGAGAGAGAGAGAGGGGAAGAGAGAGGGAGAGAAAGAAAGAGACAGATAGAGATACAGATAGAGATAGAGATAGAGATAGAGATAGAGAGAGAGAGAGAGAGAAAAAGATAGTCTCGCTTTCGTTTTACTTTACTAATTTGCCAGATGAACGTTCATCTATCTGCAGACTTTGCCGTGTAATTACCTCGTGTCACGGCAACCACTCCTAGTCATCGTCTCTCTCTTTCTCTCTCTTTTTTTTTATCTTTACCTCTCTCTCTCTCTCACGCTTTCTCAGACTCTCCTTGTCCTCCTTTAACCCTGGCTTCTCTCGCCAAAAGTACACCCTTTCACCCTCACCCCTTAGGGTCGTCGTAAACTCTCTTCTTCGTCGTCGTGGCTTTCATCCTCTCTCTCTCTCTCTCTCTCTCTCTATCTCTATTTCTCTCTCTCTCTCACTCTCTCTGCCTTTCTTTCCGTCCTTCTTTCTTTCTCTACTTCTCCTCTTTCTTCCTCATTTGTCACAAGTGTCTTATCGTGCCCCGAGTAAATTATCAAGCGACGTTGGAACAGAGCTTCTCTCCTTTTTTTTTTTTCTTCTCACCACTTACGCGTTACCCTCCCTCTTATATATCCACGTCACGCGATACACTTTATATATATATATATATATATATATATATATATATATAATATGTGTGTGTGCCTGTGTGTGTACCCGCATATATGTATGTATATGGAAACATACTACTTGTGTGTCGCACAAGTTTTGAATTTCTTTGAAGAATAACACGTCTGTGTATCATTATACTTTGTATGTGTATTAGCGAAAGAAAATTCTATAATTTTTCTATTTTTCCTTCTGCGAACTTTTTCTTCCTTCATAGATCGATTTTTTCATAAAGTCAATCTATACGATAGGATTTTATTTAAACGATATAGTCAGGTAGATTAAAAATCAAAACAAAATGTAATCCGTATGAATTTTCATTCTATCGATCAAAGAATAATGTAAATGCCAAATGGATTTTTAATGTCCCGATAAGTTGTTTTCCACCATTCTTTTAGGGATTTTATTAAAGGTGAGATTTTTTTTTTTTTTTTTTTTTTTTTTTTTTTTTTTTTTTTAAAGGAGAATTAGTGTTCTCGACAATTTTTTCTTCTTCCATCACTTTTTCTTCTTATTAGGATAAATGATTTAAGATCGACGACGATCGTATCAACAATCTATATAATTTCGATATATAGATATAATATAATAGAACAATTTAATCATTCTTATGTCGTTCACGTCGATTATTCGAAATTTTTTTTGGGTTTTAAGAGAAAGAAAGGAAAAAAATAATAAATAAAAAAAACAAAAAGAGAAAAAAAAAAGTAAACGAAAGGAAAAATATTTATGTAAATCGTGAAATTTATAATGCACACAATGGCCAAAATGGAAACTTGACGACTTTCAAAATCATAATTAACGTTTATTGAATGTAAATTAAATTTTCTTATTGTAGACATCATTTACGAAATAAAATCCAATTTATCATTATATAACATCATATTATTCGTGCTTTAATGAACATATATATATGCCAAATAAAATATATCATTAAAAAAAAAAAAAAAAATTTAGATAATTATAAAATTTATAATATATAATTTATTCTAAGATAAAATCTGTATCTACGAGTTAAACGTTAATAATCTATAGATATAAATTTGTAATTAATTTTGTGATCAATAAGAAAAAAAATATATATATATATATGCATGTGTGTATGTGTGTGTGTGTGTGTGTGTGTGTGTATATGCATGATTTCGTTATGAAGTAACAACATCGTTAAATGTTTACAAATATTTTCAATTAAATAAAAAAAAAAAAAAAAAAAAAAAAAAAAAATGACAGAGAAGATATATCAATCAATTAGTTCGAAATTACAAAGATAGAAACTATATAAACTATATATTGAGTTTTAAGAATTAGTTGTTTAAATTCTTCCGTTGATTGATCGTAACCGATTAATCAAAAAACGAGATCGATTTGTTTTATTAATTAGAAAACGATATCGAATTAATTAGAAAAGAACGTTTCAAAAATAATCGATAATATTATCGATACCCAAGGATAATTATATTATTCGATCGAGAAAATTTACGAATTCAAGATTTTTCTTTTTCTTTCTTTATAACGATAAAATCGAATATTCGAATAATTCATACATTTACTCAAAAAGCTTATGCAAAAGAGAGAGAGAGAGAGATAGAGAGAGTAAGAGAGAGTAAGAGAGATTATTATAAAAACCACAATTATCAGATAAAAATACAAGCAATCCCAAGCTGATCCAAAATTCAGGAAGTCATGTATAAAAAACATTCTGTTGTTTTCTTCTTATTTTTCCTATCTGCCTCTCTCTTTCTCTCTCTCTCTCTCTCTCTCTCTCTCTCTCTCTCTCATTGATACTGTACCTTCGTAGCTGTAATCTAATATTAAGATGCAAATGCGAGCTGAGAGAGAGAGAGAGAGAGGTAAAGATAAAAAAAGAAAGAGAGAGAGAGAGAGGTAAAGATAAAAAAAGAAAGAGAGAGAGAGAGAGAGAGAGAGAAAGAATTGTAAGTGAGAACTCCAGTAAAATTTTTCACGCTTCTTTCTCGCTCCTTCACTTCCTCCCTGATAAATTACACCCTCCTCGTTCCCTTTAACTTACCGCAGAAGAAGATTTATTTTAAATGCTAAGTAAAAAATACAAAAAGAAAAAAAAGGAAAGAAAACAAAGAAAAAGAAATACAAAAAAAAAAAAGAACACAACGAGAAGAGGAAAAGAAAGAAAAAAAGAAGAACAAAGAAAAAAGGAAAAGAAAAAAAAAAAAGAAAAGAACAAAAAAAGAAAAGGGAAGAGAAAAAAAGGAATTGCATAAGATGTGCATACTGTGCCGCTGATTGTTTCATCAATTATTTTTCTTTTTTTTTTACCTACGGCCAATCTTCCTTATACGTAAAATCGGCTTTTCGCGACATTGACTTTAAAAAAGATCTACTATTTTCTCAACTATTAAATCGATCCTTCCTTCCTTCCTTCCTTCCTTCCTTCCTTTTCTTCCTTCTTTTCTTTTTTTTGTTCTCTACCTCCCTTCATCTCTCTCTCTCTCTTTCTTTTTCTTTTCTTTTTTTTATGTGTCCTCCTTTTCTTCTCGACTGTCAAGGGAAGAGCATTTCATTTGAGAGAGAGAGAGAGATACATCTTACTCTTTTTTTCCTTAGTCTTCTGTAAAAGTTTTTGGAACGATATTTTAGAAATTACTACGTCGTCGTGACGAAGCACGTAGAAAAAAAGTAAGAGCGAGAGAAAACACGCGAGAGAGAGAGAGAGAGAGAGAGATAGAGAGATAGAGAGATAGAGAGAGAGAGAGAGAGAGAGAGAGAGAAGTGAGTATATAAGAAGAGCTTGAAAAGAAGGATGAGTAGAGAGTGAAATAGTTCTTCGTCAAAAATGTATAAAACGGTCGTTGCAGTTTCCTTCGCTTTCACGAAGATACGCTTGGTAAATGTAGGAAGCACATGCGAGGAAGAAAGAGAGACAGAGATAGAAAGGAAGAGGGAACGAGAGAATAAGAGAAAGAGAGAAAGGATGAGTAAAGAGAAGAGGAAAGAGAGGAAGGATACGTGGTCGCACCATAGTAGAATATATATGTATATATATCGTAAATGTGAGTTTTCTGAAAGCGACCCTGTCTGTTCATAACCGACCGCAACTACTTCCGCTTATAAACTACCCTAGCTTTGGTGTTTAGGGCAAAAATGATAAAAAGAAAATAGAAAAAAAAAAAAGAAAGAAATTTACGTATTTATTTATTTACTTATTTTTTTCCTTTTTTTTTTTTTTTCATTTATTTCTGTTCTTCTTTACCGCCAAACCACTGTTCCTACTCCTCTCTCCTTTCCCCGGTTCTTCAAAAGAGATAAAGAAAGAAAGAGAGGGAGAGAGAGAGAGAGAGAGAGAGAGAAAAGATCTCAAAACAAAACGTGTTATTTTAACAAATATTCCCTTAAAAATCTATTACATATGTGTACTTATATATGTTCGTTGATTTAAGTTATATCCGTAATCTATATTAACGGTGGAAGAAAATTAAAAGAGAAAAAAAAAAGAAAAGAAAAGAAAAGAAAAGAAAAGAAGAAAAGAACAAAAAGAAAGTTAGCCGATATTAGAATTAGCAATAACTGCAGGAATAACTTAATTGTAAAGACATCTGAAAAAATTGAATATATATCCTGCTTATTTATGTAAACGTCAATTAATAACGAAGTTTAAGGTTTAAATTAGAGATAAAAAAAAAAAAGAATTTTCCAATTGATTCGTAGATAAGAACAATAAAAGGTTATCGTTATATCACCGTCGCATTATCTATTAAATTAATTTGCCCTTTTATCTTCTTCTTTTCTTTTTGTTTTTTTTTTTCTTTTTCTCTTTCCTTCCCCGAACACACACACACACACACACACACACACAAACAAACAAACTAAAGAAAATTACATTTAAACGTGAGAAATGTATTTGATGGCTCCGACGAGTGACCGTGCGGACGAGCTTTTGCGCAACAGAAATATAAATATATTTTCACGGTGAATTTGAACGATTTCAAAGTATCAGACTAGGACCCTACACGTCATTCCTTTTAGAGTCGATCGCTCATCCGTTCCCTTCTACGTCAAAATATAACGAGGCAACGCGTTCCATTTGGTATCTTTGAAAAATAGTATTGTATTTGCTCGCCATATCAATTCTCTCTCTCTCTCTCTTTATTTGTACTTCTATCTATATCATTGTCTTTCTCTCTCTTTCTCTGTCTGTCTGTCTGTCTCTCTCTCTTTCTCTGTCTGTCTGTCTGTCTGTCTCTCTCTTTCTCTCTCATTCTCTCTCTCTCTCTCTCTCTCTCTCTCTCTCTCTCTCTCTCTCTTTCATTCCCTTCCTCTTTTTCATTCGCACGGATTACACGACGCGTCGACGTAGCAAACCCGTGGAAAGATCCATATAAACAATATTCTTTCGAAAATGGATGACGATAGCAGCTTTTCTCTCTTCGTTTAACCCATGTCAACTCGAGTGATACAGAAAATGTCATCCGGGTAGCATCATCGTTGTCATCCTCAAACTCGATAATCTCGGAAGCGACCCATCGTAATACTACATATTCTCTCCGTTTATATAATCCTTTTTCTTTGGTCCCTTTTTTTCTCTTATATTCTATTTTTTTTTCTTTTCTTTCTTTTTTCTTCCGTATTTCTCAATTTTTATTATTTTACATTAACCTCCCCCCGACCCATTCCCCATCCCAACCCCAATAATTTGTCTCTTCGTCATCATTTTCCATCATCTACATATATATATATATATATATTTTTTTTTTCTATATTTATTTATCGCTTAATATTTTTTATTTATCTGTCTTTATATTCTCTCTCTCTTTCTCTCTATTTTTCTCTTTCTTTTTATCTTTTTATCTTGACATCGAACGAAATATTTCTGTCGTATTCTTCCTATTGACTTCTTTGTTATTTGTGAAATTCCTTGACTTTTTATATTAAAAAAATATCTATCTATTATATCTTTGCGAGTTTCAAATAGATATTTACTTTTATATTTATTTCCTTTAAGAGGCAAAGAGAGAAAGAGAGAGAGAGAGAGAGAGAGAGAGAGAGAGAGAAATTATTTCCAAGTGCTGTACGATTAAATTAATAATATTCTTCTATATTTATTATATTTAACTCAATATAACAAACGCATATTTTTCTTTTTTTTTCATTATCTTCAATAATTAATTATTTTCAATTATTTGTACGTAGTACTTTGCTTAGCGTATCAAATTTTTCTTATTGTTATTCATTAAACTTTATTTATGTTTATATATATATACACACATACACACAGACACACACAAACGCATATACACATGGAGATATATATATATATATATATTTCTTCCATATTTTAATTATATATATCTCTAGTGATTCATACTATATATATATAATAGTGATTCATACTATATATATACGTAGAAATAAATAAATATTATGTTCCATGTTATTGTATTCTCTCTCTCCCTCTCTCTCTCTCTCTCTCTCTCTCTCTTTCTCTATCACTCAGGTAGTGCGTATTATCTCGAGAAACCTACTACTAATTGCAGTAATCCGAACGCAAAATTTCAAGCGCAAACTTTACGCACGCTATATCGCAGGTTAATTAATACGTCGGGAACAGCTCTCTACGTCGTACGTTTCGTCCGCTCTAATTAGCAATAAGAGCGGCAATTTTGTTTCCGCTTGGATCGCGATCGTTCGAAAAAAAAAAAAAGAAAAAGAAAAAGAAAAAAAGAAACAAGAAATGAAGAAAGAAAAAAGGACAAAGGAAAAGAGAAAAAGGAACAAGGAGTACGAAAAAAAATAAAAAAAAAAGGGGGAAAGCAACAGAAAGGCGGGTAAGAGGAGGAGGAGGAGAGGGATGAAAAGAAAGAAAAGAAAAAAAAAAAAAAGAAAGACAGAAAGAAAAGGAAGAAAAATTTCTGGTTACGATCGTTCCGAGTAAAGCTCGGCGAGTAAATAAGAAAGAAAGAAAAACGAGAGAAGGCGAGAGAGAACAGAGAGAGAGAGAAAGAGAGAGAGAGAGAGAGAGAGAGAGAGAGAGATAGTGAATATAGTGAATATAGGGAAAACAGTTTCACGAAATCGATTATTTTTTCACCCTTTCGGTCTTTTATTCACCATTGAAATTGGTCACTGGCTGATTCCAGCGACCCACCAAAAATTCTACTAACGAAAACGAATAAACGGGAGAAACGAGGATAGAATAGAGAGAGAAAGACAGAGAGAGAGAGAGAGAGAGAAAGTGAGAAGGGTTGAGTTGGTAGGAACAACGTGGAAGAGATTTTTCACCATACGGTCATCGGACCCACGAACGAAAAGCTTTCAATTGGAAATTGCCATCAGAGCTAGATTTTATCGAGCGTGATTTAGGACCATCCGGAAGTGATGACTACGATAACGTGAACTTTTTATTCCCTCTCCCCTCCCCCATTTTGCGCCCTTACTCCATCACTTTTCTTTTTTTCTTTTCGATCGATCGAAGAGAAAACAGATAGAAAAAGAGAGGTGGAAGAGGTTTTTAGAGGGACAAGAATACGTTTTGGCGATTACCATACTGTTTATCAAACATAAGAAACGATGAGAGAAAATGAGATAGATAGAGAGAGTGAGAGAGAGAGAGAGAGAGAGAGAGAGAGAGAAAAAGAGAAAGAAAAAGATTTAAGAGGAAGTAGAGATGGCGCTCCTTAAATATTCTCCGTAGTCGGCATATTTAAGCTCGAATTCGAGAGAGAGAAAGAGAGAGAGAAAGGGAGGGAGAGAAATAAAGAGATAGATATAGAAGATAGAGAGTAGGGAAGACCCTTGAGACGAAGGGCCAGAGACAGGGACCGACTTAGAGAATCTCCCTTCGTTGGATTTCCGTACAAAGCTTTCCCTTTGTTCTCTCGACGTTACTATGAGATAGGTGAAAGAGAGAAAGAAAGAGAAAGAGAGAGAGTGAGAGAGAAAGAGAGAGAGAGAGAGAGGAAAAGAGGAAAAAGGAAGAGGAAGGGAGGAAGAGAGAGAGAGAGAGAGAGAGAGAGAGGGAGAATGAAATAGGGATATAGAAAGGAGTCTAGTCGAACTTCATAATTCACCCACACTCCTATTCTCTACTACCCTCTTTACTACTGTCACACCTTTAACAAGTACCATCGCAAATGGCATCTTAGGGAGTTTCAAAGACGATCGAAATCTTCTTACTATGCGACGTCATTTTACCTTTCCTTTATTCTCTCTCTCTCTCTCTCTCTCTCTCTCTCTCTCTCTCTCTCTTTCTCTCTTCGTCTCTATCTGTCTCTAGTTCTATCTTTTTCCTTCGAAAAAGGAGAATAAATGAAGTACCGAAGAAAATTCATTCGATGAATAACTAATGCTTCTCGATAGAATGATTAACTATAATGAAAAGTAAGGCAACGAGTATAGTATACGATAATTATTTTTACGTTGAACAAATTTCTAATATTATTACATTTTGTCTAGTCTAGTTTAACTCAATAATTTTAACAGTTCTCTAGCTTTGACTTCTGTTCCGTCTTTTTCTACGTATGCGTCTGAATGCTGCGTGTATTTCTGTGTGTGCGTATCTGTGTATCCGTGTGTGAGAGAAAGAGAGAGAACAGTATGCTCTTGTCGTTTCGTTCAACTCATACTCGTTAATCGCGAAGTATCGTTGTCACGTTTTCACGACGCAGGGAAAGTTTTGAACGGCATGAAACTAATGCGAATATACGGGAAACTGGAGGAGCCGAGTCGAGTCGAGCCGGATGTTGATTAGAAGCATAATTTGTTACGGGCAAACCCTCCCTTCGAACGCGAGAAAGTTTCGAAATTACGCTTCCGTTTGTCTTCTGCCATGGTATACGTATGTATATAACCGAGGTGTTAGTATCCTTGGGTTTTCCTTTCTCTTTTTATTCCTTTTTAAACTTACTGTTTCTCTCTCTCTCTCTCTCTCACTCTCTCTCTCTCTGTCTGTCTGTCTCTCTGTCTCTCTCATTTTTTCTTTCTCTCAAACAAAATGAGACATGTTTAAATGTAAGATATTCGAAACAAAGGTAAGAAGAGATTTCTCGTCCGTTTAAACAAAGTTTACTTGAACGAAGTTATGAAACGATGTGACAACCTAATTTTTTTCGTGTCTACGAATAAAGATAAGAAAAAAATAAGAAAAAGAAAAACGAAAGAGAGAAAAATTATATAATGTAAACTTTATAATATAACTATACTATAAATATGTATATATAAATATAAATAAATATATATATATATATTCTAATTTGTACATATAAATATATTATAATTTTATACATATATAAATACTGTATTGATAGTTTATTTAATATTAATTTATTCGAATATGAATTAATAATTATGATATAATTTTATATCAAGAAAACGTAATGAAATTGAACAAATATCAACGTATATCTACAAAATATGAGTGATGGGAGTGAGATGATGTTGATAATGCTTATAGGAGATAACTTAAATATTCGTAAAGTAGAAATATAAAAATACATAGGATAAGTTGCCTTTTTTAAAGTATAAATATTTAAAATTCTTTCCAGGCCGTCTTACCCTAATTCATACCACCCCACTTAGACTGTCACGTTCATATTTAAAATGAACGATATCAAAGTTATCATTGTTTCACGAGTACGATATTATGGATTGATTTGTCAATTTTATTTAAAAAAATGAATAAAGAAAAAATAAAGATAACGTGAAAACTAACAAACAAACGAACAAACGAACAAAAAAAGAAATCAACGAATAACAACAAATAATAAAATACAAAAATAAAAAGACAACTGAAGAATTGTATACGAGACTTGATCGATCAGACGTACTTGATACCGAAAAAGAAGGATTTACTTTTCGAGTTAAGTATCGAAACAATG
>NC_140810.1:17305000-17315000 GCF_050613455.1 Vespa mandarinia
TGCGTTCGCTTTGAAATAATAATTATTTATTTTATATAATAATTATTTATTACATTTATATAAATTCTCGATCGTTATATTACTCCATTAACAATAACTTCATAATAACAACATATAATCTACCTAAGTACCGACGTTAGTAGGAAAGGAGTTGTATAAGTTCTATCTAAATGGATATTAATTAACATCATTTAATTACGATTTGAGTGGCTTCTATATACGTATCAAGATGATACTCTTTACGTATGTATATAGTACATATCTACATATATACCAACTATATATCTTCTGACGCATTTTCCATCATCTCCCGTGCGTATAACCTCTACCAACCACCATCCATGACCCGACGTCTCATCAAGTTTCTGCATCGAATCTCAAGTAAGGATACATAATTTCCATCCACCGTTCGTAATTCGTGGTGTTCAATAACATTCTACTGTTGTAACACGAATAACGTGTGTTTCTCACTACCGATTAGCAAACGGTAGGTTGTAGACGTTACTCTCTAAACACATGAACGTTAGACAAAGAGAGAGAGAGAGAGAGAGAGAGAGAAAGAGTGTGTGAGTGTGAGAGAGAAAGAGAGAAAGAGAGAGAGTATGGTATTCGGAGAATTACATACATGTTCTGAGAGCAACCGGCTTTTCCATCCGGCTTTTCCATTCCCTCGTACAAAGCTGTGTGGAAAAAAAAGTGAGAGAGAGAGAGAGAGAGAGAAAGAGAGAGAGAGAGAAAGAAGTATTTCCGTGCACACCCTCTCGATACGTCGTTAGATACGTATGAAATATTCATGGATCGCGAGTAACCTCTTTCGTTATACTCGCAAACGTGAAACCGATGTTTCAAACAGAAATGAAAGTGTGTGTGAAAGAGATGGATAGATAGAGATAGAAAGGGATAAAGAGAGAGAGAGAGAGAGAGAGAGAGAGGGGTGGAGGTGGGGAAGAAGGAGAGTATCCTCGTTACGTCATGTCATAAACAATCTCACCCTTGAGATTACGCATAACTTCGGTATTAGAATGTAAATATGATTTTTCCATTACGGTTTCTTTTTTTTTCTTTTTTGTTTTTTTTATTTTGCTTCTAATAAGTTGCTGATTAGAATTGACTGATTGACGGATTTTCTGAGATTTTTTGAATATATATATATATATATTTGAAAATAAGGTAAGTGAGAATGGAGATGGAGATGAAGATGAAGATGAAGATAGAGAAGGAGAGGGAGGAAGAGAGAGAAAGAGAGAGAGAGAGAGAGAGAGAGAAAGAGAGAGAAATAGATGTTTGATCCCTTCAATATATCCTAATTTATATCAATCAAATGTTCGATCAAGCGTACTTCCTTTAATCACTTCGTTGATTATCGTGACTAACCTGTAACTCAATTACCATCTCTATGGAGTCGAGTATCCTCTCTCTTCTTGATTTCTGTATTCCATCTCTATCTAACCACTTCAAATCTTCCTTCTCTTTCTACTTCTACTATTACTACTACTACTACCTACTAGTATTACTAGTAATAGTAGTAGTAGTTATAGTACTACTGTTACTATTACCACTATATTATTACTACTAATATTCTTCCTCTGTTTTTTTCCTAGTGTTATTTTCTCGATTGAAAATATTCCACAAAATGATTTTTCTTCCTTTTTAAATTAGCGACAATTTTTTATTGTTTTGTTTCTTCTTATTTTTCTTTCATTTTGTTTAATTTTTTCTTTTCCTTTTTACAGGACGATCTCGTTATCTTTCGTTAATGTTTTAACGTTTGCCGACAGAGCAACTCTTTATTTTCTTGCAAATTATATGCTTAGCTCTCTCTCTCTCTCTCTCTCTTTCTCTCTCTCTCTTTCTCTCTCTCTCTCTCTCTTTTTATTTTTCCTTTTATTTCTTTCTTTTTCCGACTATTTGTCTGATTTTTTATTTGCACGATTCTCGTTTACGTCGTCATTATCAAGACGCCATATAAGTACGGATCATTATTTTTTTTACCGACCTTAGGCGTTAGACGTTATTCATAAAACACGATCTATTGATTTTAAGCACGTAGAAAGGTGAAAGAGAAAGAGAGAGAGAGAGAGAGAGAGAGAGAGGGAGAGAAAGAGAGTAGTAGTCGAGAAAGGAAGAAGCTAAAGATCTAATTGGATTAAAATTTCATCGAGCGGTTGTGGTGGTAGTGCTGCTGCTGCTACTGGGCTTCAACCCTTGAGAACTTTCGTAGGACGAGCTTGACCTCGGCTTTCACACCGGATTACGAAATAATAGCTCGGGTATTACGGGACTATGGTGACCGTGCATAACGTTGTCGACTTTATCAAGAATTTCTTTTCTTCTCTTTACTTTACTTTACTTTACTTTACTTTACTTTACTTTACTTTTCCTTTTCTTTCTTTCTTTTTACTCAGATATTTCATTAATTTCATTCGGCTCTCCAATCTTATTCTTTATCAAAACTTATACAGAGAATATAGATCTTCCCTTATAATACAAATTATTATTCTAATAACATACTTTGTGTGCGTATCTATGTATGTGTCTGTGTATATATATATACATATGTATATATGTAAATTTAGGATTATATAAATAATATAAATTAAACTTTAGATAAAGAAATATTTCCACTTGTGTATTTTATATTATTTATATACGATTATCTCACTCTACATTTATATAATACATTATATATATATATATATATATATATATATATATATATTTAGGATTATATAAATAATATAAATTAAACTTTACAAGAAATTTTTCCCTTCATATATTTTATATAATTTATAAACTATTCTCTCGCTTTAAATTTATACAACACACACACACACACACACATACACACACATAAATATATATTTATATATTATATACACCAAGTGAATCTAATTATGAAATATTAATATATAAAACGTTCGATACAAAATAAATAATGGAATTATGAAAATTCTCAAAATGTTGTGATAGATAAAGCAATGGTAGATGAGAGAATGTAAAGCAATGGTTGCCATACTCGATACGTCAGTTACCATGATTTAACAGAATTCTCGTACTCGGTCGAGGACGCGAAAGCGAGTAAATCAAACGCACGTGACTCACGGCAACAGTACCAAACTCTATTCCACTCTCACGGCCGGAAATGGGATCAACACTTGCATGAATCATCGTCACCGGCATAGTGTGTGCCTTTGCTTGAGAAGACCGATTATAGGTGAGCGCGAGTGAACCGCCGACGGAAAGCGAGGCGGCAAACATTCGGCCAACTAGAAATGGCTTTTCGAGACTACCGGAAGAACGGTTTGCGACACGTCGTCCCGATACATCTCAACCGGGGAAAAGATATTCTCGCAACCCTGAACTGGGAAATCGAAATATCTAGTATATACTATATGTTACATATGTAGTTACGTATCCTATTTACCTTTGTATATACGTATATATGTGTATATATACATATATACATTGATCTTTACAAAAAAAACGATATTAATTCCATTTTATAAACAGGAAAATTTATGAAAATATTATTGCCTGTGAAAATATTATTCACATTAATACATCAGATCTACACAAATCAAATTTATCGTTTGATTCGATGGAGTTAATTCTGATGATATGAAATATTACAAATGAAAAGAAAATCAAAAAAAAAAAAAAAAAAAAAAAGGAAAAAACAAGATCGAGCAATCAATTTTCCTAATGCGATTATCTTACGATTAATCGTTTGAAAAAAAAAGAGGAGAAAAGCAAAGAAAAGAATCGAATCAAATTTTCTTCCTTCCTTTTTACTCTTTTTCTTTTTTTTCTTTCTTTTTCTAATTTATTGTATTTATCGGATCGTGATCGAAAAGAAGAAAGAGCGAGAGAGAGAGAGAGAGAGAGAGAGAGAGAGAGAGAGAGAGAGAGAGAGAGATAGAGAAAGAAACAAAAAAGAAAAGAAAATGTAGAAAAAATTGTCTTTATCTTACTATGGATCATTTGCAGATAAAACGATCTATTAATGATCCAAGTAAAAGGTGTATCGTAATAATAGAAAAAAAAAGAAAACCATATAATTCTATAAATCTTATAAACGTTCACTTTTTTTTCGTTTCATTTTTTACTCACTTTTTTCTCCCAACGTCCATGTTCCACAGAGAGAATAACAACGGGCAGGTCGATGAGATAGATCGAAAAAAAAGAAAAAAGAACAAAAAAAAGAAAAAAAAAAAAAAGAAGAGAAAGAAATAAACGCAAATTTTAATATAAATCCGATGACGTTCTTCTTCCTCTTCGATAAAAATTATAGTAACATGTCTTCTCGTATATCTAAGGGGACGAAAATCGAACGATAATACAAGGATGGAGAGATGTTGGCGACACACTGTCTCCGTTCGTTATGACCGAATAAATTCGTACACGCTCTCGCGTAGAAATGTTTATGTTTATATATATATATATATATATGTATGTATCCCGAGGACGTAATGTCGTTAAAAGCAAACGTTTCAAAACAATCTGGTAACATTTCGCTTGTGTCTCGATGTATTTGGGTTAATGCGTTAGCGTTGGTTTATGATATACAATGACAAAGGGAAGGATAGAGAAGGGATGGAGAGGGGATAGACCAGTAGATAGGTAGGTGCTCGTGTGATAACGTATCATTCGTGCAAATAAAACCAACATATTTTTATCAACTCGTTGATCGAAGATAGCCAAAGTCTCGTTAATATGTGTGTGCGTCCATTTAAGTAAGCCTATCTAAATACATATATATATATATCGTCGAATTGTGATTAATGTGAAAAATCTCGAAGGATTAACACAAGGTGAGAATATTTTTTCTTCAAAGGTAATCTTTTATTTCGGAATTTTCAAGCTTATTATATATATATATATATATATATATATATATATATATATATATATATTGAAAATATAACCTTAGAGGTTAATCTAACCAATAGGATAATACAAAAAGATTGTACATATATATTTTTATTTTATATATATATATATTTTATATTGCATATTAAAAGTGATTAAAAAGTATGTTCGGACATTATATACAAATAATATTTATATGAAATGTTCTTAATCTTCGAAAATTAAAGTTTTATGTAAAATTTACGTTTAGCGAAATCGCGAAAAACAAATATCGATAATCTTGAAAAGTCCAAAAAAGAATATATATGTATGTATGTATGTATGTATGTATATATATGTATGTATGTGTATACAGTGTTCCATTTATATAAAACAAATTGGAATATCGCGATGTATTGAATCTATGAAAAAAATGTATTGTTATGGTGACAATTGATTTTTTTTTCTTTTTTTTTTTTTTTTTTTCAACAAATTGATTGTCAAAGAAAATTTCAAAGTCAAATATATATTTAATTTAAAGTTCAAATATATATTTAAAAATAAAAATATATATACAAATACATATTTTTTTTTTTTAATGGAAACATATATTTCTTTTTCATAGTACAATGCCATTTCTTGAGTCGAATTCAATAACGTGGCCGTGCGTCTTATTTGAATAGAAAAAGAAAAAAAAAAAAAAAGAAAAGAAGAAACAAATAGAAAGAAAAAGAAAATAAAAATTGAAAACATTCGATATTAATTAAAAGAGAATTAATCCGCGACAATTAGATGAGTTAAGAAAATTCAAACGTTAAATGCACGGAGCGAAGAGCGCGGATGGGAGAGAATGAAAGGATTTGTTAGAGTTAAATGGGACCTTTAAAAAACAGCTGATCGGTCAACGAACCCGAGTATTGTATTTCGTCCACCAACCACTAGAGGCGTTACTAGTCTAACACGCTACGAAAATATATATATATATATACACAATCACACACATATATATATATATATATATATATATATATATATATAAACAGAGGTACTCGATGCACGTATTAAAACATATATCATGGATAAATTTTTCACGAAAATTAATTGATCGCAAATAATGGACGGAATTTCGACGATATTGAAATATTTCACGGACGTTTCTTCCTCGCACGTTCTCACTTTCATATTTCACGACATTTTTTGTTCTTTCCTTCTTTTCTTCTCTTTTTTTCTTTTTTTTTTTTTCTTCTTTTTTTCTACCGGCACGTTATAAACCCGATCGTCTATTATTTTCTCGTGACGACACATTATTATTATTTTCGTGCACGTCGACTTAAAAAAGAAAAAGGAAAAGAAAAAGAAAAAAAAGGAAGAAGAAAAGAAAAGGAATATAAAAATTCTCTCATTAATTATTATTCACATGCACGGTGTTTGTTTCACGTATAATAGAGAATGTGTCGAGTGAGATCGAGTAGTATACCTGTGAAATAATAATTTCTAACCTCTCACGTTCCTTTCTCTTTGTCTCCCTGGCTCGGTCAAGCATATCGATTCTCTCTCTCTCTCTCTCTCTCTCTCTCTCTTTCTCACTCACTCTCTTTCTCTCTTTTTCTCACAACACAACGAACTCACGAATTTATAATAGATCGGTGCAAGTGTAAAACGTTTAAAAAAAAAAAAAAAATACTAACGCGAAGGTACGATAAAAGAAAGAAAAGAAAAGAAAAGAAAAAAAAAAAAAGAAAAAAGAAAATAAAAAGAAAGAAGATTTGCGATAGGATACGATAACGACGCGATATGTCAACGAAGAATGAACGTAGGAAATATCGTTGAAAAAAAGAGAGAAAGAAAAAACAAAAAAAAAAAAAAAGAAAAGGAAAGAAACTGAAACGATAAATGTAATAAAACGTAAGAGATTGTTTCGTGACGCTGCACGTTCGAGCAGCTGTCGCGGTAAACTGATCGTGCGCATGCGCGATCGTAAAACACGTGGTCACCATTTTGCATCTTTCTCCCTCCCCTCTCCAGCTCCCTTCCCTATACTCCATTTGAAATTCCATTGTTTAATTGATATGTAAAAGAAATATTTATCTCGCAATTATATCGATCATTCGTTCGTTCATTCGACAAGATGCTCATTTATTCATAGTATATTTTATATGTACATATATATATATATATATATATATATATATTGTTCAATTTTATAATATAAATATAATATGAAAAATTGGGCGTTTCATATTTAAATAATATAATATATATATATATATATGCAAATCAAGTAATTTAATTATATCGAGTGAATCGATAATAATTTAGATGATTATAGAAATAAAAATTAAAACCTTTTCATCAGATTTTTTGAATTTATTTTTCTGTATTTTTATTATTATTATCATTATTATTATTATTATTATTATTATTATTATTATTATTATATATGTATATATATATATAAAACTTTTCGGGCTATATGTTTGTATTTTTTGGTTTGAAAAGTTTTGAAAAAAAAAAAAGAAAGAAGAAAGAGAAAAAAAAACGTACGCAGCAATTGTTCATTAAAAATAATCCGAAAGAACTGTGGAAAAAAAACATTTGGAGAGATAGCGAAAAAGAAAATGGGAAAATAAAGAGAAGACAAATCAAAAAAAAAAAAAAAGGAAAAAGAAAAAAAGGAAAAAAAAGATGAAAAAAAAACTGGACAAATGAATAATACGTGTTGTATCTTTTCACATGGGAATGACATTAAAGATATTACGATATCAAAAGTGGTGCTATGTAATATGTATTACATCATGAATAATAGCGTGACTTAACATTTATCAAAAGAAGAAACTCGCTGTAGATGGATAAAATCAACGAGGATGTAAAAATTGTAAATATTTTCGAAATAATAAAACAAAATGTAAGAAATGAAAGAAAAATTTCGTCGCCGTCGTTGTTGTCGTTGTCGATGCCGTGGTTATTCTCTCTAAGAGAAAGTGTGACACGTTTAAAAAAGTGAACGAGCGTGATCGGAGAAAACGTCTGGCCATCTGTAACGTCGTGGAAAAGAGAAGAATGAGACACGAGAACCGTGTGTATCGTGAGAAAGAGAGACAGAAAGATGTATAGACAGGTCGGGAGATTCGCACGACTCGAAAAAGAAAAAAAAGACAGTGGTATGTCTTATAAGTAAAAGAGAGAGAGAGAGAGAGAGAAAGGACAGAAGAGAGAAGGTCGAAAGGACAGAAGAACAGACAGACAGAGAGATAGACAGACAGAAAGAGAGAGAGAGAGAGAGAGAGAGAGAGAGAGAGAGAGAGAGAGAGAGAGAGAAAGAAAAGAGATAGAAATAAAAAGGGAAGAAAATTATATTCGAACCGGTGGCCGTTTTATACGGTTTTGCAATGCGAAAAGTTATTTCAAGTAAAATAAATGAAAAGAAAATAAAAAAAGAAAGAAAAGAAATAAATTTGACACAAACTAAATAAAAAATGAAATAAAATGTAGATATAAATAAAAAAATATATTATATATATATATATATATATACCTTTATTAGATATTATATATATATATATACTATTATATATATTAGATATTATATATATATATACTATTATATATATTATTATAAAACTAAATAAAAAATGAAATAGAATATATATAAAAATAAAAAGATATATGTATATATATATATATATATATATATATATCTTTTTTGTCATATATATTATTATTATATATATATATCTTTTTTATCATATATATTATTATTATATATATAATATATCTTTATTTATTCAAAATATAATGATATACATATATATATATATATATTTTATGATTTTTATGTACTTTTATGATTATAAAATATAATAATAATAATAATAATAATAATAATAATAATAATAATATATATATATAACGTGTAATATTATATTTTTTTGATTATAAATCGTGATTCTAATATGTTTAGGAGATTAAAGATCATTTATAATTTTATTAAATCGTAACTGTCGATCAAATCTTATCGTATTTCGTATGTCACGCGATCTAAATGAAAATAAAAGGAGCCCTTGTGATTCGTACGAACAAAGAACGCACGTCGAATAATTAGCATTACATTAGGAATTCTCCAAAGATTTAGAGATAAAGGACATCATCGTCGTTGTCGTTGTCGTCGTCATCATCATGATCATGATCATCATCATCATCATCATCATCATCATCATCATCATCATCATCATCGTCGTCGTCGTCGTCGTCGTCATAATCATGATCATGATCTTGATCAGCATCATCTCTTAGTGTTCACGAATATCCTGATAGACGCTTGGCTATATTAATGCATCAGGATTTCTACGTTGGATGTGCATGTAACACGATTCGACGTTAGTGATCCGTGTAACGGGCAATTAATTAGCAACCTACCGTTCGATAGAATACAAGAGAGTATTACTATGAATGCGAGCTATTGCTAGATAAGATCGTTTCATGATTAATACATTGCACAATCATTAGGTACATACGTATATACAGACAATGATAACGAATTACTCGGAATTTAATCGACAATAATAATAATTATCGTTCGTAGTAATCTTCGTAGCATATTTTTTTTTATTATATATATATATATATATATATATATATAAATAATAAAAAAAAAAATATATATATATATATGATAATTATATTTAGATATTTTATACATTTTTTATTTATTGTGTATATATAATTGAACATATTTTTTTCAATTTTTTTCCCTTTTTTTTTATTACTTATACGTGGATAACGATATATATATATATATATATATATATATATATATATATATATATATATACGGCATACGCAAAAATAACAACACAACGATTTCAACGTATTATAATATTTTAACAATTCTAATAATTCCATTAGATATTTTTATTCATCAAGTTTTTTTTCTTCTTCTTTCTTTACAGTGTTCTTGAAATGATTTTCATTACGTTCATTCATCGACGATCTATAAATTTTACATTTCTTTCATCACGTTTATCTACATTCAATATAGTTTATTATAATTCATTATAATAGAAGCAATAATTTTCGTGAACAGCCTGTATATCGTCATATCTATCTAATTAAATAACGATCGATAATGTGGTAAATAGATTTAAAAAAAAAA
>NC_140810.1:17322500-17327500 GCF_050613455.1 Vespa mandarinia
GTTAATATGTGTGTAAGCTTGAAATTATTCCCCATACGTGGGATAAGTGACATAGGTATTACTCAATGAGAAAATGGACACAAGGGAGTAAGAGAGAGAGAGAGAGAGAGAGAGATACAGAGATACAGAGATAAAACACAGGTCACTCACTCACTCACTCATTCACTCATTCTCTTTCTTTTTCTCTATCTCATTCTATCTCTCTTTCTCTTCCAATTTGAACCATAGTATATAGAAGTTTAATCTCGGATAAGCTTAATCACGAACAACGTTAGAAAACCAATGAAGCACGGAAGAGGACGAGATTGCTGGAACAATACGCAATTATCCTGCTCGCACGAATGTCCTAGCAACATGTTCAGGACGAAAGGGAGATGATCTCTCTCTCTCTCACTCTCTCTCTCTCTCTCTCTCTTCGCTCGGATGCTGTGGCTTCCCTAGTAATTATAACGGAATATTCCCCTTCGCACGACGCGTTCCTATTCTGTGGCATCTCCTCGTGACGATCCTGCCATTATCCTGTCCATAAACGTGCCTGGGACGAACGTCGTTGAGCTTGTGAGCGAGAATATATATATATATATATATATATATATATACATATATGTATGCATGTATGTATATATGTATTTATCTATGTACGTATGTATGTACGTACGTATATATGTACGTATGTATTTATGTATGTATGTATGAATATATGTACGTATGTAAATGTTAAAAGAGAGAAAGAGAGAGAGAGAGAGAGAGAGAGAGAAGATACTTCGAACGATCACGTTCTCACATCGTTGTCTGATAATAATGACGAAGGATAACGATATTCGACCGAAAAGAGAAGACATGCCTTGCGTATATACGTATATATATTTATTTCAATATCCTTCTTATTTTTCATCCTTCGTCGTTAATTTGATTTGATTTAACATATTTCATTAAAAAAAAAAAAAAAAAAAAAAAAAAAAAAAAAAGAAAAAAAAAAAAAAGAAATGAAAATTGTTAAATAAACTGAAACGAGTTGTGAGGAAAGATTTTCAAGTAAAATTTTTGTTATATTTGTAAAAATTATTAATTTTTTAATAATGATCAACGATAAATACAGTACTCGATATAATAATATATTATATTGCCGATATTATCCGTAATTACGTTGATCTCTTTTCTCCTTTTGTTTTTAATTTTTTTTTCCTTTTTTTTTTTTTTTTTTTTTACTGTATTTATTATGACACTCCCGACATATTGTTGTTTCGATGGACTTTGCCTATCGCAAGGGACGACATGGGGAGGAAAAAAAGTTTATTTACCGGTACACGAAGACAGATGATCGATTATTTATATTGTACGTATTCATGTATAATATATTGCACGAAACAATTCGTTTTTCTTTTTTCTTTTTTCTCCGACGACATTGTTATCTCAGTTTAAAGAGAAGAGAGAAAAAGGAAAAAAATCTAAATAAAAAAAAAAAATATATATATATATAATACATAATATAATTCGTATATAAATGTATGTATTATAGGTAATATAAAATCTTTGTAAGTTAAACAAAAATTCAATAATCCGCATAAATAGCTATCGCAGATTTTAATGGCCGGTAATTTGCGAAGGATTATTAGTTCAGAAATATGCTCGATCGCGACAGTTGTCCTTATATATATATATATATGTTGTCCTAACACGAGAACTATATATGAGAGTTTCGAACAGTGGAATAATGACCAGAGGGTGACTTTACAACCCTATAAATCGCAAAACATGTTCGAACCACACACGCTTCTGATATGATTCAACAATAATGGCGGACTACCACGTGAAATTAGATAAAGTAGAACGAATCTGATGGTAGTCTTTATTGCGAGCAAGTAAATCAACGTTTATGATCACGATTTATCTAAAACCAAGATTTTTATCTAAACGAACGTATAAATTTTATGTCTAAACCACACAAACACACACATACACAGAGAGAGAGAGAGAGAGAGAGAGAGAGAGAGAGAGAGAGAAAGTGTGAGTCTTCGTTTTACTCTCTCCCTCTCTCTCTCTCTCTCTCTCTCTGATTTTCTAAAAATAAATTTCCTTAGGAATTCTTAATCGATTTGATGAAAATGGTTTTCTTTATATGATAGATAAAGAGAGTGAGTGATAGGAAGAGAGAGAGAGAGAGAGAGAGAGAGAGAGAGAGAAAGAGAGAGAGGGGGAAGTTCGTTTACTTGTTTGGTACGTATTCGAACGGCTTCAGACATCCTAAATCAGTTTAGGCGTACCCTTAGGTCGTATAATGAATAATAATGTGGTCCTACTGGTTAACTAAGTTTAGATAAAGGGAACTGTCACCCTTTACTAGTTCGTCGTTCATTGTGAGCCAAGCACTTAGAAGAGGTGAAACTTTTAATTAGTTACTGATCCTTCGGGCGAAACACAACTTCTGAACGTCTAAAAGCATGACGATGAGGGGAGGGAGGGGGTAAGACAGAAAGGGGTATGAGAGGAGGTAATAAATTGAAATCGCTTCTCTTACTTTTCTTTTGTATTTTTGTAATTTTCTTTTTTCTCTTTCTGTTTTCTCTTCTCTCTTTTTTCTTTTTTTTTTTTCTTTTTCTTTTTTTTTTTTTTTCTTTCAACGGATCACATTAATTTCGAAATCTTTCCCTTTGCGCCTATTTCCTTTCGTACTTCCTCTTACGATGGTTAGAAAAAAAAAAAAAAAAAAAAAAAAAAAAAACAGAAAAAAAATTCATCCGTATTTGAACGATATGACGTAGGAAATATTTCATCTTTGATAAGAGTTTAAGAAACGTTATATCTAAATCGAAATTATAAAATTATTTTAATCGATAACAGAATGATGATTTCTCTCGTTCGATGATAGAGACGATCAAGAGAAATCTATTTAATAGAGGAACACGTTAAATATTTTCTAGACGATCTACTAGGAACTTTACAAAAGGAACTTCTCTCGGTACACAGGGATCTAACTTTAACTCGCCCGAAGGATCAATGAGTGAGTGAGTGAGTGAGAGAGAAAGAGAGAGAAAGAGAGAGAGAGAGAGAGAGAAAGAGAGAGAGAGCTAAAAGCTTTGACGATATTACCTTTAGAAGTCCTTGTAGCGTACATGGAACGTATGGAACCTTTCAACTAACAAACAAACGAGCATACTCGGTTGTACGTCCTTTAACTAACACATATATATATTAAATGTATATATATATATATATATATATATATATATGTATATGTATATGTCGTTTGGAAAAATCATGGATTCTTTTTTTTTTAAGCTTCATTGAATTTGCATAATAAAGTGATTGATCTAATTTTAATAATATGCATATATATATATAATTAATAATTTTTATTAATATATATTTTTAATTATATGTATATATATATTATACATAATATATTAATAATATATTGTAAATTAACATTTAAAAATTATTTGAATATTAAGTGTATTTCTACGATATTTTCTTTTAATAGTGATATATTTCTTATGTACATACACACACATACACATATATACAAATATACATGTATATAAGATAGGACAAACAAACAAATAGATAGATAGATAAATTAAATGTACATTTAATGTAAATATAGATTCTACAAAAAATCTATCATTGTCGTGAGAAAATATATTAAAAATAAATATAATATTGAAACATATAATTTCCAAATGTTAATTTAAAATATTTATTCATAGGAACGTATCATTCGATATTAGATCGATCTTTTATTACGCATGTATCATCAATCTTTAAAAAAAAAAAAAAAATACATCCCTGTTAAAAGGAAATCTCGATGGAAATAAACTTAATATTCAAATAATTTTCAAAATGTTCATTTTTTAAAATCTATTAATAACAACAAGCGCATAATATTAAAATTGGATCGATTCCATTATTGTGCGAGCAAAATTCGATGAATCTTAAAAAAAAAAAAAAAAAAAAAAAGGAAAAAGAAAAAAAAGAACGAAAGGAAAAAAACGAAAATAACAAAAGAATTCGCCATTATTCATTCGAAAGGACATTTTATTGTGTAGCTCAAATTAAAATGTTTTTTTATCAAACCGCAAAGAACAAATACCGACGTATCCACGATAACGGTTGGTCCCATTGTAAGACATACGTGTCGGAAACTGAAAGTCGCATTTAATTTTATCGTATGGAGAATAAAAGCCTTAATTGAACGTGACATGAGGGTTAGAGGGGGTGAGAGGGTTTGGTCCGAGATTTGGTTCATGTTGGTTCACGAACGACGAACGGTGTCAGGTTGCAATTTCATGTGACGGGGCCAGTTAAACTCACAGGCACGACATAATTACTGAAGTTGCTGGAAGTGCGCGAACCAGCAGTACCCAGCACAGCCCTGTTTCTGCTTGCTACCTTTGCCCATCTAACTAGCCTCCTCCTATTCCTCCTTCTTCTCCTTCCTCTCATTTTCTCTCTCTCTCTCTCTCTCTCTCTCTCTTCTGTAAAAGACAATACCACGATGTTCTGCTTACGACTTCCGGCTCGTTCCAACTATGAGACACCTTTCCACCCTGGAAACTCTATGAACTGAAACTTTCCATCTTTCTCTCTCTCCTTCTCTCTCTGTTTCTCTGTCTCTTTATCTCTCTTTCATTATATCTCTGTCTTATTCCATGATAGCTTGCAAATGTTATATCAAGAGAACAGAATTAATATCAGATTTTACAGATTGATATATTCAGTATAAAGTTTTAGTTATAACAATTTCTCCATGTTATTCAATTCGACCAATTTCATATGTATCGTATCACATTGATATCGATATAAATCTAATCGATCGATTTTTGTTATATGTAATAGAGAGAGATTGATGAGACGAAAAAGTTTTCCATCGCGGAAAAACAAAAGAAAAAAATAAAGAAGAAGAAGAAGAAGAAGAAGAAGAAGAAAAAGAAGAAGAAGAAAAAGAAGAAAAAGAAAGAAAAAACCAGAAAAAAAGAAGAACAAAAGAAAAAAGATAAAAA
>NC_140810.1:17332500-17347500 GCF_050613455.1 Vespa mandarinia
CTCTCTCTCTCTCTTGCACTCTTTCTCTTATTCTTCTACTACTATTTCTTCCCTCTCTATTTTTTTTCTTAATCCTCGATTACACGCTGAAGCTCTCGACGTATGCAAAAGCTTTCATTCGTTCTACAACGTCGTCTATTCTATCGGAGAATGATTTCCTTTCCCTCCTCCCCCTCCCCCTCCCTCTCCCTCCCCTTCGTAAAAAGTATGTGTAAGTACGTAATAGTATATTACGCGTGCGTATGTTCCACTTTTTATCATCTTCTTTTCCTTTCCTCTTTTCCATTTTTCTTGGATCGTTTTAATCTTTTCAAATTCGCCATTATTCTTGTCGAGATTTAGACGTGATCGACCCAAGGAAGAAACTGACCGTTGTACTATCTGCGTATGTCCTTGTAAAAACTTTGCACATATCATTACGAAAGTAAAAAATCAATTTGTAATATTATTCGACGATTAAATCCAGATGGATATCGAACTTCTTCGATATATTCTTTATTTCTTTTCTTGATGTAGACCAATTGTCGACATCTTGTAAATGCATGTATAAATATAATTTGTAATATTTTTTTATTCTTTTTTTTTTGGTTCATTTTTCTTCTTTCTTTTTACTTAAACGATACGATCTCGAACGTCTCGGTGCTTCTTCTTTCTTTCTTTTTTTTCATTTTTATTTATTTATTTATTTGTTTTCTTTTTCTTTTTTTTTTTTTTCTTTTCCCTCTCTTCAATAAAACGCGAATTCATAAAACGTTCATGTAAGTATCGAAAAGTGATTCATACAGGAATACTTTAATCCTTTTAATACGCATAATAGATGTCAATTCATTGACGAAGAAAGAGAAAAAAAGATATAATAACAATAACAATAACAATAACAAAAAAAAAAAAAATAAAATAAAATGAAATAAAATAAAACAGAACAGAGTTCGTATCAAGACTTACCAAGAGGAATGAGTTGATTGTGCCGGTATCGATGGCAGAGCACCAGGTGGGAGGGATCTTCTTATTGGTTGACAGCATGGCCTTTGTCCATTAGGATTTGTAGCTTCGTTACAGCAAGCTGGTGGATTGGTGCAAACGTGTCTCGCTACGATGCCAGAATTAGTCGTAAATTCAACCCCAGACGTGCGTAACTTTGGCCTGAGCAACGGTGACGTCGAGAAGCTATCTCCTCCACCACCGCCACCTACACCTACACCTCCTCCTGCACCTCCTCCTCCACCACTGCCACCTCCTGCTCCTCCGCCGACGCCGCCGCCGCCGCCGCCACCGCCGCCACCACTTCCTCCGACAACACCAACACCACCACCAACACCACCTACTCCTCCTCCTATTACACCAACACCTCCTCCTCCAGCACCACCTCTTTGATTTGACGTTGCAGAGCTGCTTGAGCTACTGGAGCCTGGACTTCCACCTAGACGAGCCGGTGACGCGTAGGCGAAACCGCGGAACCGGAAGTGCGCCTGGTGGTACGGATATCCGGCTGGTGGTGGTAGCCGGTAATGATGGTGGAAGCCCAAATCTCTCCTCATGTACGGATCGCCGGGGTCATTGGTGGGAACGTAACGATCCGTTGGGGTATGGGCAACCGGTGGTACGTACCTGTCCACGTACCTGTCCGGATAGAGCACCTCCGGAGGTGGTTGCGGCACATACCTAATTAAATCGGAAGTTTATACCTTTTGTGCCAAATTTATGAAAGGGATAAAATTAAAAGGTGGAAGATGTTTCAATATTGATAGTTGAATATACATACATATATATATATATATATATATTTTTTTTTTTTTTTAACAAAACATCCAAATTGTAAAATAATTAGATATGTTATATATATATATATTATATTTATATATTATTTATTATATATATTTTGTTTTAATATAAAAGTACGTATTGTATATTATACATATATATATATAATATACAATTTTATATATATATACATATATATATGTATCGTTTGATCTGTTGATAATTGAAATCTCAAAGTCTGATGAAATAAAAACAAGCCACGTATATTTTGGACTAGCCTTTTTTGATTTGTTTTCTTTTATGTCGTAATGAAAGATGATAAAGTATTCATTGAGATGCAATATACATACCGTTCGACCGGAGTGTGAGCCGTCGGCGGTACATAAGTGCCTGTACTCGACGATCCGTAGGGCCTATCGGTCGACGTAGGAACGACGGAAGAATTGGCGCAGCTAGAGATCGGCGCTATCCTACCGGTAAACCTATCTTTTGGTTTCGGTAGAGACAAGTACTTGTCCGTGACGTTACGTGCCGGAGAGTATCGATCAGAAGTAGAGTGAAAGCGGTCAGGAGTGGTATTAGACGATGAGAATCGATCGTTTGACCCCCCTGACCCCGGAAACCTGTCGTATCGGTCTTGAACCGATCTGTCAAACTGATGCTCGTTCCCGAGCGAATATCTGTCGTTGTTATAGCTCTGGACCGACTTCGACACTTGAAGGAACTTATCTCCATTCTTTGCCGTACTTTGATAGCTTCCAGGTGGTGGTCCAGTATTTGCAACGGTTCCACGGAGTACCGAACCTGACGTTTCTGGGGTCGGTGAAATCGATGAGAAGCACCGATCGTTGTTCGTCGTCGCCGATGACGATTGGATGCCATTGGCATTCGTGTACGGCGAATGATAGCGCGCTCCAGTTTCCGAAGACGACGACGGTGAAGACGACGTCGCGGCCAGGATACGTTCGGTTGGATTCGAGTCTGTGACGACGTACCTATTAGACGACGACGACGACGTTTCACCGGCATTCGACGATCTACCGTCGTGTCCTGGTGACGAGGCCGTGAGATAAGCGACCCCGCTTGCGACGGAGAATCTCTCGTTTCCTGTACGTCCCTGTCCGCAGGTTCTTTGTAATGCGAGCTCATTGAATCTGACGTCTTGAAAGGCCGAGTATCTACCATATTCCGCGTTACCAACTTGATTCGAACCAACTTGGTTCGTCCTTTCGGAATATTTTTGGCAAACACCTTCGACCGATCTATCGGCATAGAGCCGTCTATTATTCTGATCGGTTGCGTTCGGTACCTGAAGAGATCTCTCAGTCGTTGAATATCTTTGATGCGTCCCTTCGTTATTCGACGTGGGAATCGGGAAAAATCTTTCGCCGCTCGTTGCGATCGAGTTGTAACGATCGTGGTGCAGGCTCGCCGATGTCTCTTGTTGGGAACGGTGATATCTTTCGTGGATAGGTGATTCGCCACCGTGTCCGTATCTATCGGACGTGGACTTTCCGGCGAATCTTTCGGGTACCGGGGCGTGAATCGGCGAGGCCGATAATAATCTATCCGTTGAGATGGTTCCATATCTCGATGCTGGGGAATCTTTTCCCGTTCCGACGTAACCAGCAAGGATGTTCCGGTCGATTTGTAGATTGGTCTGAAGGGCTCCCAACACTGGTGACGATCCCGACAGGAGACGATCCCCATTCCCATTACCGCCGCCGTATCGTTGCTGTTCCTTGACATCGTGCACGCTCGTCGCGTTGCCGTTCGGCTGTTGATTGGCCAACAATCGTTCACCCGAAATGAATCGGTCCTTCGTTGGCATAGGCGAGGCTGGTGCTGTTCCACCGCCATATCTGGCGCCCGGAGAACCGGGGGGCAAAATCCTATCAGGAGGAGGATAACCAGCCAAGCTCTGGGACGAGGCATACTTCTCGCTTGGGCTGGGCGAGAGAGGCGGTGGCGGTACGAATCGATCATTGGCTGGTGCCGGTGAGGGTGGCGACGGAAAGGTCTCCGACGAGAAGGAGCTCGACGTGCAGGAAGATACGAGGACGTTTGCATTCGCGTACTCGTTGTTCGTTGATGCGAGCCCGGAATCGTTACTGACGTGATGGAAACGCAATTCACCGCCGCCAGCGACCTATCGACACGTAACATCGTTATACGCGTGTGTATCGTTAAAAAGACAAAAAAAAAAAAGACAAAAAAAAAAAAGAAAAAGGGAAAAAATAACTACAGAAAATTGTTAAAAATAACAAAAGCGCGTAATCGTATTAAACGAAGTTATCTTACCTGAAACCGATCTCCTGGGGGTAAAGACAATCTTTGCTCGGCATGCAGGTTGCTGAGATCAGTGAATCGAGCGAATCGGTCGACAAGGACGTTCTGCGACAAGGATTGGCCTGTACCACCTTGTCTTCCGTTATATTGGTGATGTGCTTGCAAGCTGGATTGACCAAATCTCTCCTGATTTTGGTAATGTCCGAATCGCTCGCAGCTCGATTGTACCGATCGAGTCTCGACATTGGATTTGGTATAATCCTCGATCGAGGGCTTGTCCGTTGACTTGTCGTGCCGATCGATCGCCGTGACTCTCTCCCGAGTTCCATACTCGCTGTGATCGTTGCTTTGAACTTGCTGATCGGTTTGATAACGATCTTGGCTTGATGTACCGGTGATGGTAGGCGTTGATCGCGGCTCGGACTGCTGTTGTTGCTGCTGATGCTGCTGCTGCTGCTGATGCTGATGCTGCTGCTGCTGTTTAAAGCAATCGTTTGGGTTAACCGCAGCGATTTGTGTCCCGAGACTCCCGGAATTTCCGCTATTGGGCCCTGGAATCGGGGATGACGAGGGCCCGTACTGGGCAATCGGGTGCTGGTGCAACAGGTGACGTTCTCTTCGGCCATAGTCGTCGTCTGTCGGCATCCTGGTGGCCCGGGGCCCGCTGTCAGGACATCTAAAGAAATTATTAACATTTAATTCTATCTTTATATCTATTTAATCTCTTGAAATCCATTAAATTAACATTTGTAATAACAACTTGCGAACAGATCTTTCTATTACATATTATTGATTTATTTTATCGAGAAATAAATTCGAAATTGTAATATAAAGTAGATTCATTCGGTTGACCAAATATATTCATTACGTACAAAATGAACATTACGTTAACTCGTTACAGATAAATATATACATACATACATACACACATACACACACACATATATATATATATATAGCAACATACACGTACATATGTTTTTGTTATAACGGAAAAACACAGACTATTGAATTCCCTTTAATTTGCTATAATGCTATTGTCTCATTCTAATTTGATCTTTATATTTGTATAATAATTAAAAGATTAATTGGCGATTTAAGTAGCACATACTTTTCGATGGATTAAAAACGCGTACGCATTAAGAGTTAACACGATTAATTCATCGAGAAATTAAGGACTATCGATCTCTGCATCTCTAAAAGCCCACAGGGGACATAATACATATGTTCAGTACTTTTAACGACGTGTATGATAACGTAGGTCGTTAACATACGTGATCAGCTATCTATCTATCTATCTGTCTATCTAACTATCTAACCATCTAACCATCTATTTATTTAGACAAATAGGTGAAAGAGACGTTACGATTAGATATTGACAATTTACACTTCTGGAGTCTGGAGTAAATCCTACGTATCTAATAATATTTCGGGGGTAAGCGAATATAGCAAAACGATAAACGAACGATGTCACGTCATAACGATAAAATGCGATACGCAATGGCCATTGGACAAGGTACGGATGGTTTGTTACGTGACGTTAAAACGCGGACTCGTATAATCGACTGCAAATTAATTGGAGCTCCAAAGCTCGATTCGCTCGTACGAGTTTCGTTATTGCCGAACGTGTCCGAACGAGTGACGCGTATGACCATACACAACCGCAGCGCGACTTCCATGCCGAATTACTGCGACATACGAAAGCGATTTTATCGATCGAATTTTATCCTCTCTGTCCTTTATATATATATATATATATATATATATATATATATATATATATGTATATATCAGTCTTTCTCTTTCACTCACTCTCTCTCTTTCTCTCTTTCTCTCTTTCTCTCTTGTTCTCTCTTTATGTATCTATCTATTTGTCTATCTATCTATCTCTTTCTCTCTTTAAAAATTGAAAAAAAAATTACATGACTGGGAGATTTAAATGATACAACAGAATTGGACGATATCATACCACACGATTAGAACAATACATTTTCTCATTGGTTGCGTCATCGAAATAAAATACATCCGAGAGATATTCAAACGAGATGAAAATATGAAAATAATATTGAAAGGGGAGATAATAAATTAGAATTATTAAGAAACTATACTATATATATATGTCTGTATAAATGTATATATATATGTATATATATATATATTTTTCTTTTCTCTCTCTCTCTCTCTCTCTCTCTCTCTCTCTCTCTCTCTTTTTCTAATCGAATATCTCTCATCGAACACGGCAAAGACGTAAATTGGAAATAGTATCGTACCGCAGCGTGCAGTAATATCGTTGCTAGTAAGAGAAAGAAAAGAAGAGAGAAAGAGAAAAAGAGAGAAAGAGAGAGAGAGAGAGAGAGAGAGAGAGAGAGAGTGAGAGAGAGAGAGAGAGAGAAATTTTTGTACACTGCAATGCGTCGTCGTCCAGTGTAGAGGATCGAAAGGGGAAGAAAAAAGTTAGAAGGTAGGTGGAAATGGTGCGCGTTGTCAGTGTCGTAAAGATAAAACGCAGCTGGCGCGAGTGAGTGAACTAGAATGAAAGAAACAGACAGAGAAAGACAGAGAAAAAGAGAAAGCTAAAGAGAGAGAGAGAGAGAGAGAGAGAGAGAGAGAGAGAGAGATAGAGATACTTTAAGTTCTGGCAAATCGTATAATATCATTGGTCCATCGATTGAATCAACTTACCTTTTTACTACGAAACTTATCGGCACACTTTACGAAATTTAACTTTACGTTTATGAATAAGCGATATTCTCTGTAGAAAGTACAGAGAGAGAGAGAGAGAGAGAGAGAGAGAGAGAGAGAGAGAGAGAGAGAGAGAGAGAGAGATGTTGCAAGAATTGGTTAAAAAAATTTCAAACAATTTATTTTACAATATTAAAATGAAATTAATGAAAAAGATAAATATAATATAAACAGAGATTCGCTTAAATTTATTTCGATCACACATATACATATATACACACACACACACATATATATATATATATATGTCATTCTTTTTGTCTCTTTCTATTTCTCTGAGATTAAATAAAGATGACAAAAAAAAAAAATGTTCGCCATATTAATCGAGATTGATTGATAAATAAATAGTTAGATGGATGGATAGATATGGATTGATTGGTAAATATAATAGCGAGTGATACTTAAAAATTGACAAAACGAGAAGGAAAAAAAGAAAAAAAAAAAAGAAAAGAAAAGAAAAGAAAAGAAAAAAAAAAGAAAAAAGACGAGGCACGGTCGGACTTTAATGCATCTTTTTTAGTCGCTCATTTCGAGAAAAGTGGATTCTCGCGTGGACGACTCGCTTCAGGCAGTTTTTGCAATTAGCGAGTCCACCGTACTCTTAACCATAAGAGAGCTAGAGAAGGAGAGAGAGAGAGAGAGAGCGAGAGAGAGAGAAAGAAAGAAAGAGCGAGAGCGATAACTATAGAAAGAAAAAGAGAGAGAAAGAAAGAAAGAAAGAAAGAGAAAGAAAGAGAGAGAGAAAGAGAGTTACTCGAACATTCACAAGTTGTTAGTTCTCTCTCTCTCTCTCCCTCTCTCTCTCTCTCTCTCTCTCTCTTTCTCTCTCTCTCTCAATCTTTCATTTCGTTTAGAGCTTTAGAGCGACCCTCGAAGCTTGCTTTCGAATCCGTTGATAGTCCATACTGAGTTGAACTTTGTTATTTCGAAACTACGTCGTCTTTCAACGAGCTCTCGTTTATATAGGGACCCGATCAAAATACCTCAAAGCGAATATAAATTCATCCTTTTGTTCATTCTTCTACGTGTATGTTGTGATTGGATACCTGCATGTGATATTTTCTTTTTTTTTTTTTCGATTTCTCCCGGACACTCCCTCACCTGGTTTTCTCCTTCTCCTTTTTTTTTTTCTTGCTCTTCTTCTTTTTTGCCCCCTTTTCTTCTTTAATTTCAACAGAAAGAAACGACAATAATCATCGGCTTCTGTCTAATTTATCATATTTTTGATTTTCAAACGTGAAAGATAATACGTAGATCGTGAATTCAAATATAATATCATTATGATCGTGGAAGATATTTGAAATGATCTTGTCGGCATTAATGCATATGATATAACTATATTTTATATATATATATATATATATATATATATTTTTGTTTTTTGTTATAATAGACATATTGATCGTAAATAATCGATAGAAACGTAATAATCGTGATATCATTGAAACAGAACACATATGTGTTTTTCCTTTTTTTTTTCCTTTTTTTTTAATAGACTATTTCGATTAAAGGTAAAGATATATAATTTGATATTATATCGGTAATTGTGATCAAACGTTTGTCCATCATAATCAATATTTTTAATTGTGATTAATTAAAATGTGATTAATAATAATAATAATAATAATAATAATAATAATAATAATAATAATAACATCGTATATTATCTTGAAAGTTTTCATCTATTTTATATTAGATCTGATATAAAGCCTTTAGAAAATTGAAAAGTATACTCGAGTGGCCCTATGCGAATCTCACGTTTCTAGGATCTTCCAAAGATAGAATTTTATCTTGAACGGGCCAAGAGACAAGCGATACGTGTCATGTCCATTCACGCAGGAGCACGAGATAGAGATAGAGATAGAGAGAGAGAGAGAGAGAGAGAGAGAGAGAGAGAGAGAGAAAGAGTAACAAAGATCCATTTGTCAGAGACGTTTTCACCGACTCTACGAGAGCACGAATTTCGTTCTTCGAGATTTCTCGCCTAGCCGAGCAGCTAGGAGTGAAAAATACGTTCAGAAAAGCCCGATGTCTTAGTGTGTATGTATGTGTGTATATATATATATATATATGTATATATATGCGCAGATACATACGTATGTACATTTGATGCGACGTTCGCGAATATTATCCCATTTTCTATCCATTCGTTTTACGAATGTCGTCGCACGAGCTTCGCGTTCTAAATCGTTACGTTTACTAAAGTGAAAAAGAAATGAACGAATTTGTTGGTAAGTGATTTTTCTTCGAGGAATGAGAGGAAGGAGATATATCTCTTTTTTTTTTTTTTTTTTTGAACTAATCATCTTTCGGTAAAAAATTATGTATATATAATATATAATGTATTATATTAATACATTGTTATTATAATAAATTAATTAATATGTTATTATATTAATCAAGATTATATTTATATTTATATATATATATATAATATATTAATATATATTATTATTATTATTATTATTATTATTATTATTATATATGTATATATAAAAAATAAGGGAAAGAAAAAAATGATAAATTTATTTTGTGTTACGTAGTCAGTTTTTATTATTGATTCTAACATAATGTAATAAGAAATTTCTAATCTAACTTTCGATACTGATCGAGTTCATTTTATTGGTTTCTTATTTTTTCTTTCTTTTCTCTTTTTTTTTTTGTTTCTTTTTTTTTTTTCAAAGAAAAATTAGTACAAGAATAATTGAAATAAAATATATCGAATGAAATTCCATCAGTAATAATGTCCGTTTAGAAAATTTCCAATCTAAATTTCTATAACGATCGAATAATTTCATTTTCATCGTGATAAGAAATAATTAGGAAGAGTTTATTTGACGTTTATTTGAATTAAATAATTTATCGATAAATTTCAATCAGTGATATATCTAATGTAATCTAAAATATTTCCAAATCAAATTTCTATATTATTTTGTCTAGCAAAGGGAAAAATTAAATTGAGAATACTTGAACTAAAGGAAATAATTTATTTGATAAAATTCTATCAATAATTTATCTAACGTAACGTAAAAGAAAAATGTCCAAATCAAAGTTCGATATCAAAAGTCGAGTAATCTTATTTTTTGTTGCAAAAAAAAAAAAAAGAAAGAAAAAAAAAAAAGAAAGAAAAAATTAGAATACAAATATTTGAAAAAATCTTTTGAGGAGAACAAAAGAAAATAAAAAAAAGAAAAACAAACTTGTATGTTTTGTTGAAATGTAATCAAAAAATATTTTTCTAATCAAATTTTTTACCTTTCCAAAAGGAATGACGGCGTTCGAACAAAACGAAAAAAAAAAAAAAAAAAGAAAAAAAAAAAAAAAGAAAAAAAAAAAAAACGGGGGAAAAAAAGAAAAAAAAAAAGAAAAAAGAAAAAGAACAAAAAAATGCAATGACGAAAATCCATCAATAACGATCTATTTTTGAATATATCGCGTGTACGACAGAAAGAAAAAAAAGAAAAAGGAAAAGAAAAAGAAAAAAAAAGAAAAAGGAAAAGAAAAAGGGACAAAGAAACTTATCCGAAAATATGAAGTGGCTAGTGAAGGGGGATGAAAAAAATACAAAAAAAAAAAAAAAAAAACAAACGCAAAACAAAACCAAAGAAAAAGAGAAAAACGAAAGACGAAAGAAAGAAAAGAAAGGAAAAATTCAATGACAATTCGAAGCCGCCAACGTTGATTCACTCTCGTATACGTTAGCACACGATATCTTTCTAGCTCGATTTTTCTTTTTTCTTTTTTTTTTTTTTCTTTCTTTCTTTTTTTTTTTATGATAAAATATGGAAACGTCCGAACCGTTGAAAACTGGCAAAACTTTTTCCCTAAGTTAGCATTTCGTACTCGTTCGCTCGAACGAACGAACGAACGAACGAACGAACGAACGAACGAACGAACAAACGTATAGGTACTATTTCCTTCTTTTCGGTGGCATCGCAAAATGGTAAGGTAAGGTAAGTTAAGATAAAATGTAAGTTAAGTTAAATTAAGTTAAGTTAAGTCAAGTTAAGGTAATGTAAGGTAAGGTAAGGTAAGGTAAGAGATGCTCCAGGAAAAACTGGGTTGGACAACAAAAACTATTTATCTCAATGTTAAAGAGAAAAAAAAAAAAAAAAGGAAAAGAGAAAACGTTATGTCCACCGCCCTTTCGACCATCCTCCATGTCCCTGGCCAATCCCCCACACGCCCCCCCTCCCCACCACCATCACCACCGCCATCCCCATTGCCATTACCCCCTGTCACAGAAGAAAACGATGTTGCTTCCGCTCGTACGCGGAACGTAAACGGACATATCTTTCTACGCGATAAAATGTCTCCAAGAAGTTCGCCTTTGCGCCATTTCCCTTTTTCATCTTTCTGTCCTTTTTCCACCTCTTTTTCTATCTCCCTAATTCTATCTCTCTCGCTCTCTCTCTCTCTCTCTCTCTCTCTCTCTCTCTTTCTTCCTATCTCTTTCTTTATCTCTCTTTTTATATCTCTTTCTCTCTCTCTCTCACTCTCTCTCTCTCTTTCTTCCTATCTCTTTCTTTATCTCTCTTTTTATATCTCTTTCTCTCTCTCTCTCTCTCTCTCTCTCTTCTTCTCTCTTTTTTCTTTATGCATCTTTTAGAACGACCGCGAAATACAATCCTGCCCCCCCCCCCCGATCAACCGCTCCCCGTCCCGACGTACGTTTCATTATCAATTAGCGTAATGACGGTGTACAGGGAAAAGAAAGAGAAAAAAAAAATGAAAAAAAAAAGAAAAAGAAAAAGAAAAAAATGGAGGGAAGTAAAAAAGAAACAAGTCGAAAGATATAATGGACTTAAATGGAGAAGTAGATAAAAGAGAAAAAAAAAAGAAAAAAAAAAAAAGAAAAAAGAAACAAGGAAAAAAAAAGAACTTTGTTTTCGTTATCCCTCAATTCTTAAACGAATAATTCGCGTTGATTTGTCGTCGATCTTTCGTCTCGCGATGAAATTCTGCCGAAAGGGTTAAAAAAGGAAATGGAAGAATTCGGAAAGAAAAAGAAAAAGAAATTATAAAACAACCAAAAGGAAAAGGAAAAAGAGAAAAAGGTGAGATAATGAAAGTAATGTTAAAATTAGAAATTTTTTTTTTTTTCTTTTCTTTAGACATGTCATCGCTTTTGTTTTTTCTTTTTTCTTTTTTTTTTTTTCCTTTTTCTCTTTTTCTCTCTTTTTTTTATTCTTCCTTTCTCAATGTCACTTTCAATGCGTGGTAAAACTTATTGATAATTAGTTTTAACGAAAAGCAAGAAAAGAAAGACAGTTGTATTTTTTCCAATTGTTATTGCATTAAAATTCCTTTTTGATAACATTCTAATCTTAAATCCAACGAAATATTCTTTGACTCGTACTACTTACAAATGCATCCTATACAATATATTAATATATCAAGAATAATACTCCTATTGAATCGTTAATGACCTCATTGTCAGTGAAATTTGCATATATGATAATCTCATATTAATCTATCTATTTACATATAAATATCTTCCATATACATAGATACATACATACATACATACATATATATATATATATATATATAAACTTTGATATTAATATTCCTATCTAAATAAATAAATATGTATAAATATATACATATATACATATATATATATATATATATATATATATACATAATTTTTTATAATTACTTTCTCTTCTGATAAAAATAAAAAAAAAATATTTTGCACACGAGATAAAGGTAAAAACGAAACGAAGTTGCTTTCCCTTAATTGCTATTGCATATCGCATCGTGTTACGTAAAAGACGACGATCTCTTCGTTAGAACATCTCTGTTACATCTTCGTTAGAAATAGCAAATCGATAGAATCGCAATTAATTAGGGACGCAGTGATGCGCTTGGATTATGGTAACAAAATTCTAAATGCGGCTGGATACGCCGAACGGTTCGGTTCCGCGGAACAAACACACAAGCACCGATACCAAAATTTACTCATCCTTTGATCTCTGACCGCAGAGCGATTAGTTCGCTGCATTTCCGCTAAACTCGTGTCCACTCGTACACGCATTTCTCTTGCGAGTGAGTAACACATGTAAGCTCGCACGCTCGTAAACCAAGCGACAAGATTGTTCCGATACGGAAACACAAACCTTTCGTGGGATTTCCAATTTCGATGAACTATATCGGTCTTTCTCTCTCTCTCCCTCTCTCTCTCTCTCTCTCTCTCTATTTCTATCTATCTATCTATCTATCTATCTATCTATCTATCTCATTTCTCTATCTCTGTATGTCTCTTTGTGTACATCATCTGTATGCACGTTTACGTATATAAGAAAGTATGTGTGTGTGTGTGTGTGAGAGAGAGAGAGAGAGAGAGAGAGAGAGAGAATATTGCGAATTAGTCTCGATCGCATTAAAACGCATTCTAAGCGCGAGCTCGTAAAAACATTCACACGAGAAAATTCATCCTACCGTAACAATAAATTATAATTAATGCCAAAACTTTACTCTGCTAATAGTCAAAGTATATACATATATATATATATGTGTGTGTGTTTGTGTGTGTTTGTGTGTGTTTATGCACGTATAAATATGGTTTTAAATTTCTGGAGCAGTAAAATAATAATTACGAAAAATGCGTGCTATCTGAAAATTAGAGATATTTTTGTTTGTTTGTTCCTTTATTATCGTCCAATTAAATAAATTAAAAGTAAACCGTTTTATTTAATTTCTTTTTGTCTTTTATTTCTTCTTTTTTTTTATGTTTTTGATTTTTCCCTCCCCCTCCCACCCCCCCCACCCCGGCTCAAAGTATCTGTCAAATAGTAGCGAGAAGTGGCGTCAGTGTTAATTCTTTTTTTTTTTTTTTTTTTTTTATATAGAATTTTCTTTTACCACATTTCAATGGTTATATTTACGTTTCGTACACTGACAAATAATTTTTTTACGAACGAATATCCAAATAAGTATGAAGCAACGCGACTGGACGAGAACGTAAAAAATTTTTTCACATAACGATACATCCCTTCGAATATTGGTTTGTCCATTGGCATCGATGCCAATTAATTTCTCTTATGTATATATTCACTGGCTATATACGAGAGAAAGAGAGAGAGAGAGAGAGAGAGAGAGAGAGAGAGAGAGAGAGAGAGAGAGAGAGAGAGAGAGAGAGAGAGAGAATAACCATAAAGTTTTCTCGTATAAGAAGCGAATCGAGTGCTGCTTGCACTGTAGAAGGTAAGGATGGAAAGTTTTAATGGAATTTTGCTTGGGAACTCTCTGGCTCGAATTTAACTATCTCGAAATGAGAGTTAAGTAGTCACTGCCTTACATAGCTGAACCATACGTACGTGCATGCGTACGACTTACGTGTATGTATTAATAAAAAAATTTTCTTCTATAAATATGCATAAGTTAATAAATCTCTTCATCTTTATTACCGGCAATATTCATTTGTCAATTTTTTATTAGTCATTTTCTTTTTTATTATTATTATTATTATTATTACAATTCATATTTTTCTTTCATTTGTTCTATTCCTTTTCATTTCCTCTCTCAAAATTATATCGAATTACGTCAAAATATAAATCGGGAATGGTAATGTGAAAAAATTATTTTTTTCTCTCTTCTTTTTTCCTTTTATATATATATGAAACAATATCGTTTAGTTTTCAATTGAATTACATTATCGCCGTTAAAACTCTTGAAAATTTCACGAGTAATATCTTCGAGATCGAAAATCACGGATTCATAGTTCGCACGTCACTGATTTATTTATGCAACTTATGTATGTATTAAATATGGCGGCCCCATCCCCCCTCTTCTACCCCTGTAAGTATGCAACACTATATACTTGATCGATAATGTTCCTTGGAAACCGCCATCTATCAGACAGAAACACTTTTTTAACTTGCTACGATATGCAACATATTGTATTAATGCATTTAGTGCAGATAAACTATCGCAGGGACCTGAAAATAACGAGAAGAAGAAAAAAAAGGAAAAGAAATGAAAAAGAAAAGAAAAGTAAAGAAAGAATGAAAAAAGATTTCATACGTATAGGTTGCATTCGCAAAGCAACATTATTATCGTTCGAGTATGAAGTATTGCCTATCCTCAGGCGTGACTGGTAATAATACATAAATATTGTTTACATTATTCCTTCGTATTTTCTTCCTTTTTCTCTCTCGTCCGATGATATAGCAATGAATAATAGAAAGAAAGGATGTAGTATTC
>NC_140810.1:17357500-17360000 GCF_050613455.1 Vespa mandarinia
AGGTAAATGGTATAGATGTGTTAGTAAGTGTAATACTATCGCGTGGCAAACGTGGTAAACGAAGCTGCTGTGTGACTACGGAAGGTACGATCTTACCAACGAGCCGAGCTTTCCGCTTTGTAATTAGTCCAGAGAGTACGTACTACATAGTACGTACTTACATACATATGTGCCCGAGTGCACATTTACTTTCTCATCGACGTACTAGCATACAAAATGAGAGGAACGTAGGGAGAGAGAGAAAGAGAGAGAGAGAGAGAAAACGAACAAATAAAATTTTATCTAGGGAAAACCGAATGCTGAACTCTTCCCACATCGGTGAAACTTTTGAGATAATACGAAATATATGTAATAGCAGAGTATTTTATATACCACGAACACGTGAAAATTTACTCGAATTTTAACACTCTACTACAATTTTCAAACGAATTTTCTCTCTCTCTCTCTCTCTCTCTCTCTATTTTTCTCTCTCTCTTTTTCTCTTCGTTGGTGATAAACTTCGGTATCTTTAACTTTAGATACAAAAGTCATATGAGGGTACTCACTTAAATGATCCATTTAAATATATTCTTAATTTACGAATGGATTAATTCTAGTTTTTTGTCTTTCATTTTTTATTTCCTCTCTCCTTTTTTTTTTTTTTTTTTTCGTTTTTCAAAAGGAAATGAAACATTTTACGAAACACATTAACTATACATATAATCGTATATATATATATATGTACTTTTTTTTAATTGAAAAGAATTTCATAGAGATATATAGATAGAAGGAGAGAGAGAAAGAGAGAGAGAGAGAGAGAGAGAGAGAGAGAGAGAGAGAGAGAGACGATATTAAAAATAGAAAATGAAATATGGAAATGAAAGAAGAAAAAAAAACTAAGAAGAGAAAAAATAGATTCTTTGGTAAAGGACTTAAATAATAGATAGCAAGAGAGAGAGAGAAAGAGAAGGAGAGAGAGAGAGAAACGGAAAAAAGTATCGTTTGAATCATTAAAAAGTTGTAATAATACTGATCGAATCTAAACGTCATATCGATCTGACTTATCAAGATATATCTTTGGTCAAAAAAAAAGAAAAAAGAAAAAAAAAATAAAAAAAGAAAATTCTCTTATTCATTCGTAGAGATATCCTACGGGATACTTATCTTATCATAGATAACCTTTGGTAGACGTGAAAAATATTATATTATATACATACGTAAAATGGAGAATTGATTGGAAGTAATGCAGCGAGGAAGTAAAAAGCAACCAGAGAGAGAGAGAGAGAGAGAGAGAGAGAGAGAGAGAGAGAAAGAGAGAGAGAGAGAGAGAGAGAGAGAAAGGGAGGGAGGGAAAGAAAGAAAGAAAAGAGGATGCAAAGAAGCATACATTGTGATTCATGATACCAGGTGGTCCCTATCAAATTGATATGCCGCCAGCACGTAAACCAATATCGCTGTACCGGGATTGGACCGGAAATCGATAGGCCAGATCGACTATTCTACCACCCAACTATCTCACTCTCTCTCTCTCTCTCTTTTTTTCTTTTTCTCTTTCTCTCTCTCCTTTGCCTCTCTCGTTTACCATCCACTGTCCATCGTTTCAACATCCTATCAGTTGCATCTACAGCGAACTCGTTGAGCCGCACAGCATCCGGTTATTATATCATAAAGTTATTACATTTTCCGTAACAACGAGAAAGAAAAAGAGAGATGGAGAGAGTGATAGAGATAAAAAAAGAGGGAGAGAGAGAGAGAGAGAGAGAGAAAAATGGCGATGGATAAAATCAGGACAAATAAAAATGCAGAACGTTAAATCTGTCGAATTACATTCGTTGGAACGACTGCAACGACGAAACGTAAAGCGAAGAATGGCGTTAAAAGCAGATTTATCGTATTACCCCTCTCGCGTTTTGTATTATACGTATCCTGTACGTGACGACATCACCCACTAACACCACCATCACCATCATCCACCATCCACCATCCAACCTCACCATTCCCATTCCACTATTTCACACATTTTATACTCCTACATATATGCACATACATACACACATATATTCTATTACTACTACTACTACTACTATTACTACGAGTTCCATCACTACCATTACTACTACTATTATACTACTAAGCAGTAACAGCTGATACACACAAACGCCAATATATATTTGTACGTTTCGAACTCTCCACGCAACGATTTTTCATGAAATTTAAATCGCATCGTTGTTTGATTTCCGTTCTCTGCTAAACAGATTTGCATGACAACGATATGTGCGAGCGAATGAGAGCGCACGAGCAATCGATTTTCCACGTTTCTTTTTTCCCTTCTCATCGATCGTTTTAATTGTAGTAAGTAGTAGTGGTAGCGATATTGATGGCAGTAGTAATAGTAGTAACAATAGCACTGGTACACTAGTAGTTGTAATTATAGTAATGGTAGTAATAGTAGTAGTAATAATATAGTTAGCGAGAAACGATTAATATCGACGAAACGTTCCGCGCGATTTAGTCCATAGGG
>NC_140810.1:17365000-17370000 GCF_050613455.1 Vespa mandarinia
TATATCTGTGCCAGTGTGTCTGTGTATGTGTCTAAGAGAGAGAGAGAGAGAGAGAGAGAGAGAACCAGAGCTATTACGTCCCATTCGCAATGTCCCTTATCCGTCGGTTTATCTTAAGCGACGGTTTCACGAGCGAGCGAAGTAAGCGTTATGTCGTCGACAGTTTATTGCCCGTGGGAGAATGCGCGCCTCGTGCCTATCAAATTTCTCTTCGCGATCATCTCCAAATAGGAAGAAAAAAAGAGAGAGAGAGAGAGAGAGAGGGTGAGGGAGTGGGAGAGAGAAAGAGAAAGAGAGAAACAAAAACTTAACAAATATTAAATAAATATTTTATCATTGTTAAAAATAAAACAGAGAGAGAGAGAGAGAGAGAGAGAGAAACAAAAAATTAAAAAAATATTAAATAAATATTTTATGATCGTTGAAAATAAAAGAGAGCGAGAGAGAGAGAGAGAGAGAAAGAGGGATAAAGAAATAAAGAGAAATATAAAATATGAATAAATATTAAATCAATATTTTTTAATCGTTGAAAATTCAACAATTTATACATTCAATCAATTATATTCGTCGAATAATATATAACGAAAGATTATTTTGTAAAAGGAAAAAGATTTCGGATTAAAATTTGTATTGGACAGTAACGATCGAATTAGATTAATTTGAAATGGATTTGGATAGATTTGGAAAAGAAAAAGAAAAAAGAGAAAAAGCAAATTGTCGTTAATTATCGATTAGTATTATTTTGAGAAACGAAAAAATAACTTTGAAAGGATTAATTTTAGATTATGGTTTCTTTATAGGGAAGATCAATAAAAAATTAAACAAAATTAGATAGAAAGAAAATAACAAGGAATTAGAAATATTTAAGGTTAAAAAAAAAAGAAAAAGAAAGAGAAAAGAAAAAAATTCGAAGGAAAAAGAAAATCTCGGAGGACGAAAAGAAATTCCATTCCATGAAGTTGAAAGAAAAAAAAAAAAAAAAAAAAAAAATAATAAAGAAATTAGAATTTTTCCATTAAAAGAAATCATAGCAAAAGAAAAAGGAAAAACAAAAAGAAAACATGGATTAGAAAGATTAAAAGTATTATTATTATGTGTACTTGAAAAGGATACGAAGAAGAAAAAAACTTGTGAAATAAAATTACTTATATATATATATATATATATATATATATATATACAAAAAAAAAATATATATATAAATTTTTTTATATAATTTGTTTTCTTTTTTATAAAAAAAAAAAACGAATATTATATATTAGGGGGACCGGAAAGTAATATCGCTTTCTTAAATTAAATTCAAACGAATAAATTTTTAACAAGTTTTTATTTTTAATAACAATCAAATATCGACATGCGCAGAAACGACATTACTTTCCGGTCCATCTAATATATATATATATATATAAAAACTAACATTATCAAAGACTTTCGAATCCCGCATAATATCCACGATACGAGTAGTACCGAAGTTTCTAACTATTCCGAACAAATTATACCATAATACCTAAGGTATGATTAGAAACGATTTGCAATAATCGGTAGTCCTGAGGAAACTATTTGTTCGTCTATATGTGTTTACCCGGTATATGTATATCTTAAGTATATATATATTTAAATGTATATATATATATATATATATATACACAAAATTTCTAATACGTTCTAATAGAACATAATATATACGTATAGGTAGTAGTAATACAATACTAGTTTCGTGTTTAGGAACAGGTAACGTCTCTTACGAAGAAAGGAGGATAGTTACCGGCTTGGAAGTTCTATTCTAGATGGCCCAGCGGGAGAAAGAGAGGGGGTGGGGGTTGAAATGGAAGGACAGATATAAGTCCTAATCCCTTTATAACGATCGAAGTCGAAGAGGAGGAAACTAGTAATCTTGTAATTAGAGATAGGAGAAGTAGAGAAGGTATAGCTTTTGTAATGTCGATGTATGTTCGCCTTCTCGTAAAAGAGATCGAAAGCATATATATATGTATATATACATACATACAAACATATATATATATAAAGGTTAATTGTATCATTGTATGTATATATATGTATATATATATGTGTAACCATGTATATATATATATATATATATATCACCCGTATGTATTCATTCATATGTATAAACATATTATATATATATATATATGTATACATTTATATACACATATACACACACATGTATATCATGTAAGTACATGATTAATGTATATATAGATACGTATATACGTATATGTACATATGTATGTACGTATGTAAGGGAGAAAGAGATAGGAAGAATAACAAGAATAAAAAGAAAATAGAAAGTGGAAAAAATAGAGAACGAAAAAAGTAGAAAAATAGAGAGAGAGAGAGAGAGAAAGAGAGAGAAAGAGAGAGAGAGAGAGAGAGAGAGAGAGAGAAAGAAGGCAGAAAGATGGTTTCGATGTAACCGAGTCGGACGCGGCTCTCTTCCCTCGAGAATTTTGCGAGAAAGGAGAAGCAGAACCGTACAACGGCTTCGTGCCACTCGAGCACGTTTGTTAATTAACGCTAATTAATTAAAGAAGCGCATTGCGTCTACCTACCAGCAGCATTTCCTTCTACAGAATGTAACTACCACAGGGATTATTTACATTAGGTTCTATCTCTTTTCTCTCTCTCTCTCTCTCTCTTTCTCTCTCTCTCTCTCATTCTTGTATGTAAACGTTAAATTTATTTAAAAAGTTTTTAAAAGAAACAAAAAAAAAAAAAGAAGAAGAAAAAAAAAAAAGAAAAAATATGGAACGTTTTCTTCAATCTAAAATACGAAAAACGATTCATTCGGACTTCTATTCCTAATTTTGAAAAGTTTATTTACTACTTTCCCCATTTGATCTTTCAATCCTTTCATTTCTTTTTAAGATAAACGATATTGAAATCCATTTTGCATTTATCGTATCAAAAGTCTATATGTTCGATTGAACTCTACATTCCTTTTATATACATACGTCTATCTTTCTTGTGTATTTATTATTTAAAAAAAAAAAAAAAAAAAAAACATTAATAAAATAAATAAATAACTAAATTATTATTATTATTATTATTATTATTATTATTATTATTATTATTATTATTATTATTATTATTATTATATATGCATTTATAAATTCTTATTACATTAATAATTATATCATCTATATTATATTATATATTATATATATATATATATATGTATAAAGAAAATGAAGATATTATATTAGAATTTGATAAACTACGTTGGTAAATTCGTACGTACGTTTTGCAACGTAGAAAATTTTCCTTTTGATAATTTTCCTAAAGATCTTAAATTTTCACAATACAATGATTTCAAGCATTACGCCAAATGAAATAATAATAATAATAATAACAACAACAACGACAACAATAACGACGACGACGACGACGACGACGACGACAACGACGATAATGACAACGACGACGAGAAGAAGAACGATGAAGAATAATAATAACAAGACTAGAACAGCGATTTTCACGGATTCCAATGAAAGCCCTTTTACGTTCAAATCTGAATATTGAATATACAAAGGTTCGTTCATTCGTTACCGAGGTTAATAGCACACGCGGAACATCTATAGAAATTCTCATAGTTTATAATACCATAGTTTATAAGACCTTTCGTCGCGAATAGAATTTCTATACCGGATCTAATTCGTTCGATTTTAACGTTTGTCACATTGTCAGGAAAAATAAAAGATTACAAATTCTACAAAAAAGAAAAAAAAAAAAAATTCAAAACCCTATTTCTCTCTCTCTCTCTCTCTCTCTCTCTTTCTTTTTCCCTCTCTTTTTCTCTCTTGCTTCGTTATAATCAAACAGAAATAGAAACGTATTCTATCGTCGATTCAAATCGTTATAAAACGAAATCGATTCATTTTTTATCCAAAAACCATTTTTAGAATGCAACCATTTTTTTTCTTCTTTTCTTTTTCATTCTCAATCATTGTTCTACCAGTCCGAAAAATTTCTCTATCTCCAAAGTGGAAGAACGAAAAAGGACAGATAAAAAAAATTTGCTTTTTGATTTCGTCTTTTTACTTATTTTCTTTTTTCTTCCTTTCTTTCTTTCTTTCTTTCCTTCTTTCTTTCTTTCTTTTCTTTAAATAAAAAGTATTCTCTTTTCCATTCATCGGATACAAAATTAGAATGATCCTTCGATTAATCGATTAATCGCAATAATGGAACGTAATATTTTTATCTCATTTTCTAATTCAACATTTTAACTGCTATCGTTGTTTCCTTCTATCTCTCTTCTCTCTCTCTCTCTCTCTCTCTCTCTTTTCTTTTTTTTACTGGAACGTAATATTTTTATCTCATTTTCTAATTCAACATTTTAACTGCTATCGTTGTTTCCTTCTATCTCTCTTCTCTCTTCTCTTCTCTCTCTCTCTCTCTCTCTTCCTCTCTCTCTCTCTCTCTTTTCTTTTTTTTACTTCGAACTTTTCAATGAAATAATTTTCCAAAAATATTCTTCCATATTTATCGTAAGTGCGATGATTCGCAAATCGAAGAATAAACGTTTGATGTTTCAGAGAGACGAACGAATAAAGGAAATTAAATAAGAAAATAATATAATCGATTATATTACTAATGTAATATCACGAGATACGAATTGAGAAGAAATTTTTTTATCGTCCTATAAACAAGTCACAAAAGGATTGAGAATCACTGAGATATATTAGTATATATCTAGCAAAGTTTTGAATTCGTTGCGCATTTGGCCTTGGCGAAAATATTCTTTTGATGTTAATACATTCTCAAAGTATAATCTCGTGCTAGTTCTGAAATCCCGTTCGTTCAAGCGGTTTGCTTGAAAGGATGCTTTTTTGCCAAATATTTTTTTTCTCCTATTTTTTATCTCTCTCTCTCTCTCTTTCTCTTTCTCTTTCTCATTTGAGTCCATTCGTTTCATATCCTTTCGAATCTTATACCGTGTGAACCACGAAACGTGAACCCACGAACGTGAGTAAGGCCTG
>NC_140810.1:17375000-17377500 GCF_050613455.1 Vespa mandarinia
AAAACGTAGAAACATAGAAATAGAGAAATAGAGCTCGAGCTTTAGATAGAAGAACTCGTTTCGTCTGGTACCTTAATGGACTTCTAGAAAACCCTTAAAGGCACACCCTTATTAATTCTTCGAAAAAACGAACGAATATGTTTTTCCCTTTCTCTCTATCTTTCATTCTATATCAACTACGAGTGTTATACTGATACTTAGAAAAGTATTTTTATTCTACTAATTGATTCCTAGTCTAATCTTCTTTCAATAGATTATGACATTTTATATACATACTTACATTTATTACTCACATTTACAATGTGATAAATATATATGTAATGAAAGATATATATGTAAAGACAGATCGATAGACAGTATCTCGTACGATCGATTTATTTCGTTCATCATATCTCGTGTGTATTATAAATCGTGAAATAACAATTAAATAATCATTTTCAAATGGGATATAATCGTCGATCAAATGTTTCAAACAATTTTCTTTTAAAGTGAAATTAGTTTCCAAAATTTGAAGGAAATATTTTCTCTATTATCAAGATTAGATACGATCGGAATAAATCTTTATTTCCTTCTCTTTTTTTTCTCCCTCCTTTTCTTTTTCTTTTGCTCGTAAACTCCAAAGTGTTTCCTTATATATATATATATATATATATATATATATATATATATATATATATACTGTGAAAAAGGGTATAGTATGGGTATAGTATGGATGGTGGTCGTCGTGAACCAGCAAACCACCGTCGACAGTAACGGTGGCAACGCGAACAATGTAGTTAATGGCGCGAGAAAAACTGCCCGTTAAACGTTCCTTTTATCCAACGGGACCCCTCGTTTCGGGATATATTCGACGTTGTACACCGATTTCTTTTTTCGGGTATGTGGACATTAAGGGTTGGTAGAAGTCGGTGACAGTGAGAGGAACAAAAAGAAACAGAGAGAGAGAGAGAGAGAGAGAGAGAGAGAGAGAGAGAGAGAGAGAGAAAGAGAGACTAAAAGAGAAACATGAAAAGCATTACGTCGAAATAAATTGAATGTAAACTTACGACTTTTCTTTCCCATATGTACCGAACCGAGCCGTGAACGTCATTCTCTTTAACGTCTGATTCGTTAAAAAAAAAAAAAGAAAAAAAAAACGAAAGGAAAAGAGGAAAAAAAGAAATAAATAAAATGCAAAAAGAAAAAAAAAATAGAAAATTAAGAAAAAAAAAGAAAAAGAAAAAAAAAGAAAATACGGAGAGAAGAAAAAGAGGAAGAAAAAGGAATTGCACGCAACAAATCATATTTTATTTCTATCGTCGAAATTAATGATCAATAATTATCGTTCGAAATGTTCCTCGAAATATTATTACACTTGTCGACAATGTTCTTTACGCGCGCAAAGATATATTTCGAATGTGTGCGTAAAAGTGAAAATTTTGAATGGATTTTCAAAATCAATTACTCCCTTTGCGAGACTTCTTTCTTTTTTCTTTTTTCATTTTTTTTTTTTTTTTTTTTTTTTAACACGATTTCATTTATTCTGATTGACTGATTTATTTATTTATTTATTTGTTTATTTATTTTTCTCTTTTCTTTTACAAAGTTTTCGCAAAGTTATAAACATTAGGATCGTTTAAAAACGATACGAAGAGGAAAGAAATTATTAGCTCCCCAAAAGAAAAAAAAAAAAAAAGAAAAAAAAGAAAAAAAAATAACTCTCGAATAAAGAGAATAATTGATTTTTAATATAACCCAGAAACTTTTAGTTCGACCTATATATAACTCATTTCATTTTCATAATCACATTTCGACTTTTATATATATATATATATATATATATATATATATATATATACATACTGTAATTATTACTTACCAATCAAGTCACTAATTAAAACGAGACACCACCCTTCCCCTCTCTGATCACGCCCAATCACCCAACCATCCCTTCTCTCCTATCCTTCCCCTTGTAGATACCTTCGTCGTTTCTATTATTTCTCTTTTCCCAATTAATCGTTCTCTCTCTCTCTCTCTCTCTCTCTCTCTCTCTTTCTCTCTTTCTCTCCATTACGAATAATTCGGTCGTTTTCTCGGTGTCCTCGATCGTGATTTTAACGCGGGAATATTTAAATTGCATTTCATTTAAACATGTTAAGTGGACCTACGAAGACGGAACTTTTATCGTTAAACATTTTACAAAGTGTACAAAGAAGAAAGGAACTAAGAGAGAGAGAGAGAGAGAGAGAGAGAGAGAGAGAGAGAGAGAGAGAGAGAGAGAGAGAGAGAGAGAGAGAGAGAGAGATTGATAATACCGAATATACGACGAAAGTTGAAGAAACTTGCGTGCTTTTGATGGAATTTTTCAGTACGACAGTAATTCTAAGTCCAGACTACGCGAAGGTATATACTTTTTCATTACCAATAAAATTTACGAACACGACAGGTTACGAATTGTTACGAAAGAGAGAGAGAGAGAGAGAGAGAGAGAGAGAGAGAAAGAAAAAGATTGGTTAAAATG